>NC_086102.1:122571007-122871007 GCF_963921235.1 Mobula hypostoma
GCCTACAAGTCACAATAATGGTTCGCGCCATCGATTTACAGCGCCAGCAGTAAGATAAGTGATCGATTCCCACCACTGCCTGTGAGCAGCGTGTACGCTCTCCCCATCATACAGGTTTCCTCTGAGTACTCTAAGTTTCCTCCCATCTTCCAAAGACATACGGGTTAGGATCAATAAGTTATTGGCATGCTATGTGGGTGACGCTTGCCCCTGCACAGTTCTTGAACTGTGTTGGTTGTTGACACAAAACAACCCATTTTTCAATGTCACCATCATCATCATTATGTGCTGTGTCGTATGACGCTGGTGATCATGGTCCCATTGCCGCCTTCTGAGCAGCGTCTTTACAAGACGGGTGACCCCAGCCATCATCGATAATCTTCAGGGATTGTCTGCCTGCATCATGGCATCAGTGGTTGCATCACCAGGACTTGTGATGTGCACCAGCTTCTCATGCGACCGTCCCCCACCAGCTCCTATGACTTCACGTGACCCTGATCACGGGGCTAGGCAGGTGCTATACTTTGTCCAAGAGTGACTTATAGGCTAGTGGAGGGAAGGAACATCTTACACCTCCTTTGGGTAGCTGTATCTCCAGCCCGCCACCCAGATGTTCGATGGACTTATGACAAATAAAGCTAATGTTTAAACTTTAAATCTCAGAACAATAACGATTCCCAGCTGCAGACCCAACATGAATATTGGATTAACCCCTTATGTTGAGAGCCTGTTTCTCATCTAAATCCATCTACAAACAATTGGCACCTACAAAGCCATCACACCTACCCTTGAAAGGGTCATTTTGATCAGGGACTCAGCAAAAAAAGTCACAGCCAAGTTGACACACTTCAAATGTAAAACAGTATTTATTAATTAACACAGACAAGTTGTGGAGTCCTTGAAAGTTAGTTGATAGGTTGTGGAATCTTTTACTCTTAATGTAAATCTTTTACTCTTAATCGATGATGCAGGATGCCATTCAGCCCATCAAGTCTACCACATTCCCATCAGTGGCATTCTCTTCGTCAATTCCCTGCAGCCAACTCTCTCTCTCAAAGACACAAATTCTCCCCAGACCTAACACTTGGACTAGTTTAGAGCAGCCTGACCTCAGTATTCAAATCCCAAACTGAGTGCCACGCACAGAGGGATAAGACACCAGGCTAGGTGTGGGGTCTGCAGGGGGCTAGTCACAGGCATCCAGGCAGAAGGTGGAGGGAGTTCAGGAGGCTAGTCACAGCCATCCAGGTAGAGGGTGGAGGGAGTTCAAGTCCCAGCCCCACTGTGAATTAGGCATCAGTACAGCACCCTCCAGAGGAAGTAAATGGCCACGGCACGTGTGGTGCGCTGCCCTGCTCTGCTGACAGCAATTGTCGCAGGCAAGAGTGGGGGAGCTGGGTGAGAGCCCAGCACCAATGGTAGACAACTGTGTCCAGCTCCAGCAGCCCAATTTTCCAGGCATATTTGTGCAACCAGACACATCACCAAGTAGACATAACCAGAGGGCAGCTGTACAGAGACAGCAGGGGCCATACAGCACATTCCACTACAGAATGGCGTTCACTTGTACTAGTGTCCCACCTCTGGTTATGCCACAACCTAATTTGTAGATATATATAAAATATTTATGTATGTATGTGTCGTCTATTTGTTTATTTAGAAGTATGAGGCAGGGCCATTCTAGCCCAATGGGCCCCTCCGCCCAGCAACCAACCTATTTAACACCAGCCTAATCACAGGACAACTTACAATATCCTACTAATCAGTACGTCTTTGAACTAGCGGAAGAAACACTTGGAGGAACCCACGCATTAAAGGGAGAATGTACAAACTCCTGAAAATCGGGGCGAAATAGTTGTGACATTTGCTGCCTGCAGTCAATGCAAAACCCCAAGATGGATTGTAAGGGATGCGGAGGAGGAAAGACTATTAACTGTTTGCTTACCATCAGGCTTGGATTCACAATTCCAGCCGCGACCTGCGCCATAACAGGTACATATCATCACTCGACCCAGATAGGTGCGTTCCCACTGCTGGTTGATCTGGTAAACCTTCCCGTTGTCATAGCAAGAATCTGAACGGGGCAAAACACACACACACACAGATCAAATCAAATGTCTCCCGAAAGACCAAGGATGCATTCCAAGAGCTCTAAACACTCATTGTAACTGAGATGCCAAAATTGCATTTCCGATTAGATCTCTAGGTTGTGGCGGGGCCACTCCTGAACCATCAGAATCGATGATCACTAATGGTTATTATTATTGTTACTGACTAATGTGCTGTGATATCTGCTGCTATGTGACGGTGGTACACTGCAAATCCATAAAGTTCCTTTAAATTACCATTACAAATTGGGCAAAGAAGGTAGTGTCCACGGGGAGAGAAGCTGCTCTTGAATTAAGTGTGGCTCTTCAGGCTGCTGAACTCCTCACCCGTGGTGAGGACATCGTTTGAACCATGATCGTTCTGGAGTAAACTTGCAAGTGAAACAGCATAAGAGGATAGAGAGAAAAGAGAGTTAATGCTTCAGGCTCATACTTCTGTCAGTCAATGACATGAAGCATTAACTGCTTTGCCCTCTCCCCAGACGACGCCTGGCTTGTTGCAAGCTTCTGCATCCTGTTTTATTTCACATTTCCAGAGTCTTCCAACTTTTACATTAACTCATCGCTCCCTTTCACAGCTGTCTTATTTCAGCTTGGTGAGAGTTATACAACTCTGCCCAAACACTGTTAAACACCAATCCATTTTTCAAAGTTGCTTCACATTTATTTTAAAATGTGGCAGCAATGATGGTCTTGAGATTCCAGCAAAACAAAAGTGAGGATGATATTGAACTATTTTTCTTCTTAGTCATTACTGTGTTTCCAGATCGTTTATCTTGCAGATATACAATATTTAACACAAATGATTTCCCCCATTTAAGCAATTCCTTCAGAATAACTCAGTTCCTTGCCTCAACCACACGCTCCAGCTCATATTCCAGACGGTAGACATCAAAAAATGAAATGCAGAGATTCTGCAAATGCTGGAAATCTGGAGCAACTCCTACAAAATGCTGGAGGAACTCAGCAGATCAGGCAGAGTCAATGGAGAGAAATAAACCATCAACGTTTCAGGTCTCATCAAAGCCTTTGTTCCCTCCATAGATGCTGCCTGACCTGCTGAGCTCCTCCAGCAATTTGCATGTCTTAGATCATTCAGAAATGTTTTGATAAGCTGAATGAAATGAACTCAGTTGGACTCAGTTAAACCAGTCAGTGAGTGAATTGTGAACTAATCCCACTTCAAATTTTTACTCACTGCAGTCTCCCTTTGTATGCAACCCAACTGCATACCTTCCTAAATCCTGTCTCTAGTGTTAATGGATCTGTCAGGATTTCTCCTGGCAAAAGGCCAACCTAATTACCCATGTAATACACTCCACACAGCTTTATGACACAGAGTCAGCCTGAGCTTTGATCCCTTCAGGACAGTTATGCAATTCAGTGACATGAATGGATCTTGATGCTTAATCCAGCTCCCCTGTCCATTGTCAAACATCTGTCCAATGTTCAGGGTTAAAGCACAAAACACTACAAGGGAAAGAAAGCAAACAGACTCCTACTGCCAGAGTTTCTTTGTTAGGTTAGAGAGGTGAATGCTCCAATTAATGTTCTAATGGAATTGGTCCAGAAGTGCAAAATATTGCTGATAACACTTTTTTTGACACAAACACAATAACTGCAAACATTTAGCAGGTCAGGAAACATCTGTTGGGAGAAAAGAAAGAGCAGTTGATGGTATTTTGTCAACACTGTCCTTAAAATGAATTGTATTAGATTAGATGCTGTTGAAAGTAAGTGTCTGGAGTGGAGAGAGGAAGATTAACAGCAGCCTTAGAACAATGAACAACTCCCAGCTGCAGACCCAACATGAATATTGGGTTAACCCCTTATGTGGAGAGCCTGTTTCTCATCTAAATTCATCTACAAACAATTGGCACCTACAAAGCCATCACACCTACCACTGAAAGGGTCATTTTGATCAGGGACCCAGCAAAAAATACCACAATAGTTCGCTACACCAGCCAAGTCGACACACTTTGAATGTAAACCAAGATGCATCTTCAAACAGATTTGCATAAATGCAAGATTTGATTACAGAACAGTCACTTTCTCCACATTTGCAGAATTACAAGAATTATCATGGAATATTAATAGGGAATTGGCATACGGCTATAAGGAATATAATTTGGAAGTTTAAACTTCAAAAAGCTTTTAAGTCTCAGGGGGGCTATGAAAGTTATTTGAACAGTGGTAGTACAGAGAAATTGAACATGTTTAAAACACCTTGGGAGTTTAATACACACCTCTTTAAGAAAAGTCAACTTTGGTAATGCACAAGTTAAAAAAAACCTTCCTGATAATTGGAAAAATCCAATGATTTCATTATTTTAATATGCAACTTTAACATGTTCCTTACAGACATTTGAGAGATTGCAATAGAAGTTAAAATTGCAATATTAATAATTTTATGAGATCTCGGAGAACATTTCAAGAGGATTTAAAGAAAGCTTTTTGCTCATACTTACTTTGGTTCTGGGTAGGCGCGTTGTAAGTTTGTCTCTTGTTGGGCCTCACGCCGTTGGTTACACTGAGACAGGCGAGCAACAGGAAGCCCTCGAGCATGGAGCGGTGCATCTTCTCAGCACAGGAGCTCCCTAGACAGTTCGGTGGAGTAGGTACAAGGAGACCCCTCTATCTCAGGCAGTGGAGAGACAGCAGGCACTGGCACATTGAAAGGATGATCTGCCAGAGCAGGGAGAAGGCGCTCCAATACCAACCTTCCTCTCTCTACACCTTGCCAGTCAGTGATCGAATAGTTGTCCCTCCAACCCCCTTTATAACGTTCTCTACTCCTTGCCACACCAGCCAGGAAGGAGAGGAGGAGCTTGGGTGGGGGGTGTGTGGGGGGGGTGCTTCAATAATATTTACAAGTCTGGTGCTGACATCACTGCATGACTTTAAAATATCTGTTCAGACTCCGAGGAGATACAAGGCGTCTCTCTTAAAGGGCTACTGCTGTTTTTGCCCTCCATTAGAGATGAGCCACGAGCAAACAGAAGGGAAAGTTATTATATTAAGTATATCACCACTCTACTAAAAAGACTGATGACAAAAAAGTTTACATATATTAATCAAGTCAGGTTTTTTTTTAAAACTCTTGCCAGCTATTTACTTGGTAGAGCTTTCAAGCATTTAAAGATTGGCTAATCATCACTGGGAACTGTTTATTTGCAATAAAGAATATTTTGTGTTACGAGAACGCAAAAAAAAGGGCGCCTGTTTCCAGATGCAGTACTACAGCGTTTCGAGCCCGGAGCTGCGCTCGAGTCCGGCTCGAAACGAGCTGTAAACCGCGCCAGCACTGCGCGGGGATGTTCGATCGGCGGCCCTGGAGCCCCACGACAAGAGATTTTATTTTATATCAGATCTGCGAGTCACTCGCACGATGCACAGATATAAAAAGTAGAGTCATGCAGAATGCGTGCACTTCTAATGGAAGATGTGCGATGTTGTTTGCTCTGAGCGGTTCCAATGGGGGATATGCGAATAGGAGATACTTTGCGGGAGGGGGGAGGGTAGTTTATGAGGGGCACCGAAACAGCCCTTGATTTTTATAAGGAATTGATAATCCAGACTCCGCTGAAGAGGCAATTACTGATCTATTCCACCCTCCGCAAATTTATACTTTTACAAAAGGTAGGATTATAAGCGGTTGTATTTGGCTCCAGTGCAGAGTAAGTGACAAACACTTTCTTAAACGCAGCCAATCTGGATCGGTCTAAGAACTGTACCAAAAGCAAATGAAAATCGAGCTTCGCAGAAACACTCCATTAGCTGGTTAGTAGAGCTACTAGGACTTGATGTTTCAATCCCTATGGTAAATCGGCACTCTCGGTGTTGGCAGTGGGCTTGGAGTGATCAGGATCAGAACCGCATTACTGGTTTGAGGCATAATCAGGATCAGAACCCCTTAAGCTTTGTATTTGCATTAAAAATACTAGCAAGGAAGGGATTGGACCACATGTATAGTCTAGCACCTTGAAGCAGAATAGTAAAACAAGCAACACATGTAACAGGAGTCAACATATTAATCTCCTTCAATCAGAATAAAAACTATTGCTCAGAAGCGAAGGGCGTTCAGGCAAAATTTAGGCGTCTTGCGCCTTAAGCGAAGAGAATTCTTTCGAAGTTTATTTGCAATTGAGTCTGCAGGGCTAACGTCAATGATTGAGTATGCAGTACAGGGTCTCTCGATAAGAGACGAGACGCCGTTTGTTATCGGTTAGCCTGAGGGCAGCACGGCAACCGTTTTGAATGGTGTGCAATTCCGGAGAGGGAACACTGCCAAAAGGCAAGCCTGCTTACAAAATTTACCGGCGTACCTCCCTCCCAGACATCCCTGCCCCGTCAGAGCGGCAGGAACCCACAGGGACTGAGTTATTCCACAGAAAGAGGATCTGATTTTCGTTTATTTTGAATTCTCAAAGAGATAGCTCGTTCCCCCTATCAATTTAGATTTAATTATTTACAAAGGAACGTTCAATCATTTAATAAATCACAGCAGTTTCCTGTTCTGTTCCGACTAACCCAAGGTTAGACTGGTACCGTCTGAACTCACCCTAACCCCGAAACGACCGACTAGAGCAGGCAACGAGGCCATTCAGCCCATTGAGTTGTACCTCAATGCAAGTGCAGTTCCAATGATCTCACTTCTCCAGCCACTCCATTTTCCCCCCTTTTAAGAATTTATTAATTTCTACTATCCCAGCTGGAGTACTTTCCGGACCCAAACTAAACTACTCCCTGTGCAAAATAGCGTTTCCTCGTGTCACTTCTGATTCTTTCATCAATGATGCTCCACGGCTTCATTAGCATCATTCCAGGGATGAAAGGGTTACCATATAAGGAACGTCTGGCAGCTCTTGGGCTGTATTCCCTGGAGTTCAAGAGAATGAGGGGTGATCTCATAGAAACGTTCCGAATGTTAAAAGGCCTGAACAGATTAGATATGGCAAAGTTATTTCCCATTCTGGGGGTCTCTAGGACAAGAGGGCACGACTTCAGGATTGAAGGACATCTTAGAACTGAGATGCAGAGAAATTATTTTAGCCAGAGGATGGTCAATCTGTGGAATTTGTTGCCACCAGCAGCTGTGGAGGCCAAGTCATTGAGTGTATTTAAGGCGGAGATGGATAGGTTCTTGATTATCCAGGGCATCAAAGGGTATGGGGTGAAAGCGGGAGAGTGGGAATGACTGGAAGGATTGGATCAGCCCATGATTGAAAGGTGGAGCAGATTCGATGGGTCGAATGGCCTACTTCTGCTCCTATACCTTATGGTCTTATGGTTCTTCACCCCTCCACCAAGTGAAAAAAGGTGTTCTGTGCGTACTCTTCAACACTTTAAATGCCGCAATCAGGATTCTGAGTCATACAACACTGAATCAGACTCTACATTCAAATAAGGTGCTCACCTGAGTTTATCCCATTTACCTGATTTTGCTCTACGTCCCTCTAAGCTAAGGGTTCCCAACCTGGAGTCCATAGATCCCTTGCTTAATGGTAAGCGTCCATGGCATAAAAAGGGTTGGGAACCCCTGCTCTAGACCTTTCCTGTCCATATAATTATCCAAATGTATTTTAACTGCCGTCACTTTACCTCGCTCAACTACCTTGTCTGGTATCTCATCCCATATACTCATCACCTTCTGTATCAAGATGTCTCTTTGAAATCTATCCTCTCTCACCTGAAACCCAGTTTCTGGTTCCTTTTCCCCAGGAAAAAGACCGTGCATTTACTCTATGTCATTCATGACTTTATATACTGCATCTCTGTAAGTTCACCCCTCAGTATTCTAGGGAATAAAGTCCTGGAATGTCCAGCCTGTCCCTCAGGTCCTGGAATGTCTAGCCTGTCCCTCAAGCCCTCAAGCCCTGGTAACATTCTTACTTATCTTATTTGCACTCTTTCCAGCTTCATGGCGTCTTTCCTACAACAGGGTAACAAAAACTACAGAATACTGCAAATGGGGCCTCACCATCACCTTATACAACTACAACATCAGACCATAAGACATAGGAGCAGAATTCTGCCATTGAACACATCCAGTATGCTTCATCATTCCATTGTGCCTGATTTATTATCCCTCTCAAATTCATTCTCCTGCCTTCTCTCATAACCTTTGACACCCTGACTAATCAAGAACCTATCACCTTCCACTTTAAATATACCTAATTACTTGGCCTCCACAGCCCTCTGTGGGAATGAATTCCACAGATACACCACCCTCTGACTAAGCAAATTCCTCCTCATCTCTGTCCTAACTGAATATTCCTCTATTCTGAGGCTGAGCCCTCTGGTCCTGGACTCACCCACTATAGGAAACATCCTCCCCATGTCCATGCTAAGCTTTTCAATATCCAATATGTTTCAATGAGATCCCTCTTCATTCTTCTAAACTGTAGTACTGGCTCAGAACCATCAAACACCCCTCACATGTTAACCCTTTCGTTGCCGGAATCATTTTTCTCTGAACCTCCTCTGGACTGTCTCCAATGCCAGCAGATCTTTTCTGAAATAAGAGGCCCAAAGCTACTAACAAAATTCTAAATGTGGTCTAACCAATGCCTTATAAACCTCAGCAATACATCCTTGCTCTGATATTCTCATTCTCCTGTAATGAATGCTAACATTGCATTTGGCTTCTTTACCTCTGACTCAACCTGCAAGTTAACCTTTAGGGAATCCTACACAAGGACTCCCAACTCCCTTTTGCACCTCAGATGTTTGAATTTTCTTCCCGTTCAGAAAATAATCTGCTCCTTTAGTCCTTCTACCAAATTGCATGATCATACACTTCCCTACACTATATTCCATCTGCCACTTTTTTCCCATTCTCCCAATCTGTCCTTCCGTAGACTCCCTGCTACCCGCCCCTCCATCAATTTTCGTATCACCCGCAAACTTGGCCACAAAGCCATCAATTCTGTCATCCAAATCATTGACATATAAAGTGAAAAGAAGCGGACCCTATACCGACCCCTGTGGAACACCACTAGTCACTGGCAGCCAACCGGAATAGGCCCCCTTTATTCCCACTCTTTGTCTCCTGCCAATCAGCCAATCTTCTATCCATGCTAGTAAATTTCCTGTAATATCGTGGACTCTTATCTTGCAGCACCTTGTTAAAGGCCTTCCGAAAATCCAATTAAACAACATCCACTGACTCTCCTTTGTCTATCCTGCCTGTTATTTCATCAAGAATTCCAACAGATTTGTCAGTTAAGATTTCCCCTTAAGGAAACCATGCTGACTTCAGCCTATTTTATCATGTACCACTCCTCTTCCTTAAAACTGGATTCCAACATCTTCCCAACAACTGAACTTAGGCTAACTGGCCTACAATTTATTTTCTTCTGCCTCCCTCCCTTCTTAAAGAGTGAAGTGGCATTTGCAATTTTCCAGACCTCTTAAATCATTCCAGAATCTTGTGATTCTTGAAAAATCATTACCAATTACACCACAATCTCCTCAGCTACCTCTTTCCTGGGGTGTACTATCTGGTCCAGCTGATTTATCTACCTTCACAGCTTTCAGCTTCCCAAGCACCCTCTCCTTAGTAATAGCAACTACACTCACTTCTATCCCCTGACACACTCGAATTTCTGGCATGCTGCTGGTGTCTACCATAGTGAAGACTGATGCCAAATACTCGTTAAGTTCTTCCTCCATTTCTTTGTCCCCCATTACTATCTCTCCAGCATCATTGTCTAGTGATCAGATATCCACTCTCTACTCTTTATATATCTGAAAAAAGACTTTAGGTATCATCTTTTATATCATTGGCTCGCTTACCTTCATATTTCATCTTTTCTGTCCTTATAGTTCTGTTTCTTGCCTTCTGTTGGTTTTTAAAGGCTTCCCAATCCTCTAACTCCCCACTAATTTTTGCTACGTTATGTGCCCTATCTTTTCCTTTCATGCTATTTTTGACTTCTCTTGTCAGCCACGGTGCATCATCCTCCCTTTAGAATGCTTCTGCATCTTTGGGATGTATCTGTCCTGCGCCTTCCAAACTGCCCCCAGAAATTCCAGCCATTGCCGTTCTGCCATCACCCCTGCTAGTGTCTCCTTCCAATCAACTTTGTCCAATTCCTCTCTCGTGCTTCTTTTATTCCCTTTCCTTCACTGTAATACTGACTTTATTTTCTCTCTCTCAAACTAAAGGGTGAATTCTATCATATTATGAACACTGCCGCATAAGTGTCTCAACTTTGTGCTCAATGCTCTGAATGATGATCACTTACAGCAAACTATGCACAGTACTCCTAGGTCCCTCTGTTCTACCACATTCCCCAGGGCCCTACCTCACAGTTATGAACTGAACAGCATTTGCCAGTACTTAGCCATTTACTGACCATGCCTTGTCTATTCTCATCCAGATTGCTAATATGAATAACAAACAACCAAAGTCCCAGAATCACCACTAGTCGAAGGTTCTGAGAACCTATCTTCCACCATCACACACTGCTTTCTATCATCAAGCCAATTATGAATTCAGTTTGCTGGCTCTCCCTGGATTCCATGCCATTTAACTTTCCAGACTAGCTCACCATGTGGGGCCTTGTCAAAGACAGATAGACGATGTCCACCACCCTACCCTCTTGGTTACCTCATCAAAAAACTCTTAGTAGATTTGTCAGATGCTCATTCCTACACACAAAGCTATGCTGACTCTCCCTAATCCCTTGTCTATTCAAATGATGGTAGATCCTGTCCCTCAGACCCCCTCCTGTAATTTATCCACCACTGAAGTCAGACTCACCAGTCTGTAGTTCCATGACTTGTCTTTATTGCCCTTCCTGATAATGGTACAGTATTAGCTACCCTCCAGTCTTCCAAAGTTTCACCTGTGGCTAATGATGAAGCAACTCTCTGCCAGGACCTCCACAACTTCTTTTCCAACTTCCCACTAGGTCTAAGAACGAGCAGTCAAGCCCTGGGGATTTATCCATCTTAATGTTCTTTAAGGCCACCAATCCCTCCTCGTTGGTAATCCGTAAATGGTCCAAGACATCACAACTCATTTGCCTCAGTTTCTAAGAATTCATGATTTTCTCCACAGTAAGAACTGCTAAGAAGTTCTCATTAAGAGTCTTGTCCATCTCCTGCAGCTCCACACATAGATGGCCATGCTGTTCTTTGTAAGGACCTATTCTCTCCCTCAGAGCTCTTTTAGTTTCTTTAACGCTACCTTTTGGGATTTTCTTGCCTGCCAGATCCATCTCATGCCCTCTTTTTGCCCTCCTGATTTCCCTGTTAAGTGTGCTCCTATACGTATGTAGATTGAGGGATTTGCTTCTTCCTGATTGCCTAAACCCAGTGTATGTCTCCTTCTTTATCTTGACAGAGCCTATATGTCTCAAATCAACAAGGATTCCCTAAATCTACCAACATTCTGCTCCTGGATTTTTGGTATTGCAGTTTTAAAAACCTCCCACTTGCCCGTCGACTCGTCACACCCTCCTCTATTCTGTGGAATACCACAGTTTCTCTCGTGCCTAATCTTTTCTGAAGCCTTGCCAAAACTTTCACACCTCTGCAGAATGAGGGACATAGTTAGAGCTGTACTTGGGTTTTATGGAGGTTTTCCGTGATTTCTGTTTACTCTTGTGCTTTCTGTCTGTAAATAAAGCCAAGTTCCAGTGTGCTCTTTAAACCATTTTCTCAATTCTTCCTGCCAGCTTCAGTGACTTATAATAAAATGTTACTATTTCTTGATCTAATGTCATCTGTCTCACTTTTTCAACATTGCTTTCCTATGCCCAACCCCAGCTAAGTTAGATTGAACACATAACCTTTTGAATTGTGCCCTCTGATTTATACCACCTTTCCACTTTTTTCTAACCGTCTACTGTACAATGTAATCATCCATTACCTCAGCTACCCTTTCTGCCTCTGTGAATAGATTTCTCATTTTATGCTGTAAGTTTAAATTAATGTTTAAAAATTAATGTTATTGCCTACATATCTGTGTATTTTTGGTGAAATATCAAGCAATACCTCTCCTCAGTTCCATTGTAATCCACTGCTCACTGAATTCCTGCCCTGTACACTCAATAGAGACCGTCTTCCATCAAGCCTTCACCTGCCATACAGATAGACAAGCTCAAATGAAATGAGTGGTAAAGGACAAAGTATGCCCATCTCCAAAATCTGCCCTTCACCATGACTGAAATGTACAGCAGATTACGTTAAATTTCACTCAACTCCGAGCTCAGAAATAAACTCCAGCAACACACACAAAATGCTGGAGGAACTCAGCAGGCCAGGCAGCATCTATGGAAAAGAGTATAGTCGATGTTTCGGATTGAATTAGTTAGAAGGTGGGGGGAGGGGAGGGAGAAACTCAAGGTGACAGGTGAAACTGAGAGGGGGAAGGATGAAGTAAAGAGCTGAGAAGTAGATTGGCGAAAGAGATACAGGACTGGAGCAGGGGGAATCTAATAGGAGAGGGAGGGGAACGTTGACTCAGACCATGAGAGGCCTGCGTCGGCATTTTCATGCCTTACAAGGCACAGATTGGAAGTCTATGTGGGGCGCATCTCCTTGCACAGACTAGAACAATGTGTGATTAAATGCCTTGCTCAAGGACACAAACACACTGCCACAGCTGAGGCTCGAACCAGCAACCTTGAGGTAACTAGACGAACGCCTTAACCACTTGGCCATGTGCCCAACACAATAGGAGAGGACAGAAGGCCATTGCTGAAAGAAAAGGGGGAGGAGCACCAGAGGGAGGCGGTGGGCAGGTAAGGAGATAAGGTGAGAGTGGGAAAGGGGATGGAGAATGGTGAAGGGGTGAGGGCATTACTGGAAGTTTGAGAAATCGATGTTCATGCCATCAGGTTGGAGGCTACCCAGACAGAATATGTGTTGCTACTCCAACCTGAGTGTGACCTCATTGCAGCAGTAGAGGAGGCTATTGATTGACATATCGGAATGGGAATGGGAAGTGGAATTAAAATGGGTGGCCACTGGGAGAGCCCACTTTTTCTGGTGGATAGAGCAAGGTTCTTGGCGAAGCGGTCTTCCAATCTGTGTCGGGTCTCACCTGGAAGGACTGTTGGGGGCCCTGAATTGTAGTGAGGGAGAAGATGAAGCACTTATTCCACTTGCAAGGGTAAGTGCCAGGAGGGAGATCTGTCGGGAGGGGCGAATGAACAAAGGGATTGCTTAGGGAGTGATCCCTGCGGAATGCAGAAAGTGGGGGGCAGGGAAAGATGTGTTTGGTGGTGAAATCTCGTTGGAGATGGCGGAAGTTACAGAGAATATACTGTTGCATTTAACTGTTGCATAGCTGAAGCAGACTGTTTCATCCAATCACTCCAGGCTGGTGTTTAATTTCTGCAGAGCTAGGCAGATGTTTTTGCTTTCACTGTACTTCAGAGTTCTGACTAACACTTAATTCTTTCTGAAATTTGATTTGGCACAACCATTTCTGAAATCCATTCCGGCTTGTATGTTTTTTCTAATAATATCACAATTTGTCCTCAAATTTCGGAGTTCCCTTCACTTTCTCTAATGCTAGCAACCTCTCCTTTTATCCTTATGAGACACATCTACGAAGCCAGCTTCCATTAAGGTATTCTTTAACCAACTACTCTTTCTGGAAACAGGTTCTTTATATTCTCATCACTTGTTAGGCCATGAGCCTTTCCCCTGAGGCTCAGTAACCATCTTCCATCCATCAGCCCAAATTTAGGATTCCCAGGCCTGGACATATCCTCTCCTCAGTTACTTTCTAGTTGCTTTTCATTACAAGCTTATCAAGTCAAATATTTTGAAAGGAAGTGGCACCTGGCTTATTCAATTGTTTCTTTTCTTTGTACCCTGGCGTCATTCCATTCTTCTTAGCCAATATTCCCAGTCATGTGGCTTCTAATTACATTTAGTTGACTCCATTGTCACTTTCAATGCCTGGCATCAGACACTATTCCCTGTCTGCACGGTCATGGAAAAAAATTGCCAGGTGAACAGTAAAAGTTTCCTTGAAGAAGTGCAGTTTCACCTGCTGATCCCGGGAACATCTGGCTTTTGACTGACAAAAGTTTAGAACATGTGGGGTGTACACTTGGGGTGTAATTGAGAACCTTAAGGACATGAAACAGTACTGTACAGAAGACCTGCACAAATGGTATCACTTCACAAACTACGCATTCACCCACCCTGTCTGCGGAAGAACCTGGCATTCCCACATTGTCCTTTCTCGAGCTCACAAAGTCAGAATCAGAATCAGGTTTAATATCACTGACATACGCCGTGCAATTCGTTGTTTTGTGGCACCAGTACAACGTAATACATAAAGAAAATTACTATGCTACAATGAAATATGTAAATAAATAAATACTGCATAAAGATAGCAAAAATAGTGAGTTAGTGTTGATGAGTTGGTTCATTGTCCATTCAGAAATCTGATGGCCGAGAGGTAAAAGTTGTTCCTAAAATGTTGAGTGTGTGTCTTCAGGCTCCTGTGCCTCCTCCCTGATGGAGAACAGGGCATGTCCTGGGTCATGGGGGCCCTTCATGATGGATGCCGCCTGTTTGAGGCGTTGCCTTTTCAAGATGTCCTCGATGCTGAGGTCAAAGCAGAGCCCTCCTCAATCCCAAGGGACTGCCCAAAGGAAATCATTCTATCAAATCTATTCTGTCCCCCTTGCTTTTCTATCCAGATTTGTACAAAGTAATGCAAGCGTGTTTTAACCAAGCCTCTGGCAACCAAATCTTCCTTTCCAGTCTGGGTGTCTGCCCAAATGTTGACTCCATAGAAGCTGATTGACCCACTGGCTGAGTTCCTCCAGCACTTCATGTGCATTAACCAAATTCCCTGTTTTATTGTTTATCTCTCTATATAAATCTTGTTCTCTTTTACCATGTTGTGAACTTGTGTGCAATTCATTAACTTCGATCACTTTACCCTTTTACCCGGCTTAGGTTCTGAATTTTCACAGGTGATGAGGACTCCTGCCAAAAATGTCTTCATACTTATGCCCCCAGAACTATACTGGAATTACAATGACCTTCTGCAATGTGCGAGTGTATTTTACAAGCACTCTGTTATAGTGTAATCCCCGTGCGTCAGTCTGTGCCACGGGCACGAGGCAGGCTGCTCTGGGCTGTTCCTGTGCAAATGAATCACACCAGCTCTGCTGTTTTGATCAGAATGTTCCAGCTGTTTTCAGCCCTGAGAGTGAAAGGTTTAGCTTTCCTGTTTGACTCATCGGCTGCCGGTCAGGAGCGAGAGTTGGGGAGGAAGTGAGGGGAGTAATGTTGTTGGGGGTGAGGAAACTGTAACTGGACACCATCTCGGTCGGGATCTGCCCGTACATAGTTTGCACTGAGAATAAACCTTGGGATTCATTGAATCACAGGGATTTACTGCAGAGAATGATGTCATTAGAATTCTTGACTATCCATCCTGATACCTTTCCCTTCCAGTAAAGAAACAGACATTCACAAATCCTGGTTAATAAATGGACAAAGGCTACAGACTTCACTTCAAAAGTATTTCAAAGTCCCTTGCCCAAGGCTATTGTATGGATGTAGTTGGGTTAAATTAAACATACTTAATTATATATCAAAAACATCCTCCAAGACTGATTAAATCAAATCCTTGTTTATATATATTTTGAGTCAGGGACATTGAAGTACTGGTGGGGGAAGGACGGAAGTTTATTAAAGTGGAAGTTTATTGCTGAAGTTGCAAATATTCTAGCCGTGCCTCTACTGCACGCTGGCTGGGTCTCTGCAATTCCCTCCGACAGTCTCTGCCTCTCCACTTGACCAGGCTGAAAAGGAGAGAGGGAGGTTCATTGAGACCTACCTCTTGAAACAAATCCTTAGTCACCAATGTTAAGACTGGGTATGAAACGGCATCAAATGTGTTTGTTTGCACTTGTGTGAAGGGCCTTGCAACCTTTCTCGACTTTAACGAGCTGCATTAATTCCGATCCCGTACTGGAAGTACACTGAAACTGAATAGACGCGTTTAATCGCCCGATTTCACAATTGTTCCTGCCAGTCAGACATGTGCGATTCGATACACTAACAACCTGGATGTGAATGTAGCAAAGTACGTTCATATATTTGCACTATGGATGGTGAGGAGGATAGCTGAGGCTACAAAATGATTTTGTTCAGCTAATAAATTGGGAATGGCGGTGGCAAATGGAATTTAATCTGGATAATCATATAAAATTAAAGCACAGTATAGGCCCTTCAGCCCATGATGTTGTGCCTACATTTTAATCTACTCTAAAAAAATCAATCTAACCTCTTCCTCCTGCATTACCCTCCATTTTCCTATCATCCATATGCCTATCTAAGAGTTTCTTAAATGTCCGTAATGTATCTGCCTCTACCACCACCCCTTTCAGGGCTTTCCATGCTCCCGCTACTCTCTATGTGAAAAACGAAGCTTTGCCATCTTCCCTGTACTTTCAACCAATCATGCCCCCTCGTTGAGACATTTCCGCCCTGGGCTGTCCACTTAATCTATGCTGCTTATCATCTTGTACACCTCTATCAAGTCATCTCTCATCTTCCTTCACTCCAAAGATAAAAGCCCTAGCTCACTCAACCTGTCCTCATAAGCCATGATCTCTAATTCAGACAGCATTCTGGTAAATCTCCTCTGTACCCTCTCCAAAGCTTCCAAGAATTCTATTAACTCTCTATTCTGCCTTCAAGTTCAGACTTCCAAAGTGAATTTTTCTGGGTTGAACTCCAGCTGCCACTTCTCAGCCCAGATCTACATCCTGTCAATGTCCAATTGTAACCTATGACAACCTTCTGTACTATCCACAACTCCACACACCCTCATGTCATCTGTAAACTTAATAACCCAGCCCTCTGGGAAGTACAGTGAGATGCATTTTGGGAGGCCAGGTAGGATAGGGTATGTGTCAGGTACAGGTCCTGATGGAGTATTGGGGAAGTAAAGGTGGATGGGTTGGTGGAGAAGGCATATCAGATACTTACTCTCATTAGCCTGGGCACAGAACATGAGGACAGGGAGGTCTTGGTACACTTAAATAAAACCTTGGTTAGGCCATAGCTGGGATGTTGTGCACTGTCCTGGTTAGTACATTACAGGACCTGACATGATTTTACTGGGGAAGATGCAGAGGAGATTGATAAATTGGTTACATGTACTGAGGTACAATAAAAACTTGTTTTGAATGCCATCAACACAAATCATTTCATTGCGGGATGTACGGTAACATAGTGGTCCTATGGTTCACTCTTCTCTCCTATCAGGTTCCTCCTTCTTTTATTCTGGCATCTTCCCCCTTCCTTCTCAGTCCTGAAGAAGGGTCTCAGCCTGAAACATCAACTGTTTATCCATTTCTATAGATACTGCCTGGCCTGCTGGGTCCCTCCAGCACTTTGTGTGTGTTGCCTTGGACTTCCAGCATCTGCAGACTTGCTTGTGTTTCTCTTTCTATGTTGTCTGTCTATAGCTCTGTCACCTGCCTCTTTCTCCTTTATGTGTTCAGCTGAGCTGTTTTGCATCACATCTTTCGCGCTTGTGTTGATTGTAACTTTCGGCCATGGTAGCATTTTTGTACTGAGCAAGAAAGTCAACAGTTTCAGGTTCTGTCCCAGAGACTGAAGACAACAATAACATTGGTACAATTCCTGCACTCCTCTACTCCAGGATCACACTCCTGCGTGCATTGGTATTCTCCATCTTCCTGTACGCATGTGAGACATGGACCCTCACAGCAGAGCTACAGAGGAAGATACAGGCATTGGAAGTGAGATGCTATCGCAACAGTTTGGGCATCTCATACTTGGACCACATCACAAACGAGCAGGTCCGCAAGACCGTCCAGCACCATATTGGCCCCCGTGAAGACCTTCTCACAACGGTGAAGAAAAGGCAGCTGAGATGGTATGGCCACGTAACAAGATCCAGTGGCCTTGCAAAGACCGTTCTACAAGGAACTGTGGAGGGGAAAAGAAGGAGAGGCAGACAGAGGAAAAGATGGATGAACAACATTAAAGAATGGACAGGGAAAACATTTGCGGTGACCCAGGCTCTGGCACACAACCATGATAGATGGAACAGACTGGTGCAAAGCTTGTCATGACGGCACCCCAATGACTCCACCAGGTGTTAAGGGCGCAAGGAAGGAAGGAAGAATTCCTGCACATTGTTGAGCAAGTGCCGAGTACCATTTTGGGATGGGTGATGAACCAATGATCCGTCTGCGTTCTCAGACATAAATTTCAGGGCTCTTTTTCGAGAGGCAGGGAAAGCTTTCATATCTTGCCTAATATTTTCTCTCACCCAATCATACTAAATGGAGCCAAGAGCACTACAGCACACAAACAGGCCATTTGGCCCATCCACTCCATGGTAAACTATTACTCTGCCTCGTCCCGTCAGCCTGCTCCAGGACCATAGCCCTCTGTCCCCCACCCGTCCATGTACTTATCCAAACTTCTCTTAAGTGCTGAAATCAAACCCGCATTCACCACTGCCACTGGCGGCTTGTTCCACACTCTCACCACCCTCTGAGTGAAGAAAAAAGGTAGTTTGTCTGTTCACCACTTAACAGCTGCTTGTGGAAGCTTCCTGTGCACAGATCAGGTGTGTACTTCCTATATTACAATGTACCTCCATCTCAAAGACAACTCGTTGAGTGTAAAGCACTTTGGGACAACACAAAGTCATGGAAGATGATGTACAGATTCAAGAACTTTTTAGTGCAGGAGATTGCATTATCTTTATAAAGCCCTAATCCAGCATCAGACCATTTGGGCTGACACATTTAACAAGAGCCTGGTTGCGCTGTAGCATCTGGCCCACTGGGGAAGCTGTACTTCTGAATCAGCGACACTGCTGGAATATAAAATCACCCTTGTCTTCATGAAGACTGCCACTCATGGAAGGTGGAGAAGGCCACACTGGCCTGCTGAGTTCCTCCAGCATTTTGTGTGTGTTGCTCTGGCTTTCGTCTGCCTGGTATTTAAACTGGACCGGTATTAGACTGTGGTGAGCTTACACAGAGACAGGCCACCTCCAACGGGATCCCACCACTAAGCACAATTTTCTCTCCCCCCTCTCTGCTTTCCACAGGGATCGCTCCCTACGCAACTCCCTTGTCCATTCGTCTCCCTCGCTCCCCCCATACCTTCCCATTGATCTCCCTCCCGGCACTTATCCTTGTAAGCGTTCACCAGCAACTTTTATGTGTGTTACACAGAGATTACTCCATTGTGGCAAGTCAATTCTTTTCATTGAAACACCTTTAAATGTTATACGGGATTATCGGGGATGATCTTGCGTTCAGATAGAAAGAAGCTCCCAGCGTCTGACTGGGTCATTTAGTAGACTGGGGCTTTCAAGTCCCATTCAAGAAATGCCAGAACAAGATTGATACTTTGTACTGAGCAACTAAACTCATCAGCTACTTACAGAATTCGCAATTCTACCCTTACATACTTACCCAATTTTCATCACCCAATGACTGGCAAGAATGTATCTCCTATCTAACTCCCACGCCTGGAAATCCTTCACACTGTCTTCTTGCCTCGCTGTTTCTTTAAGACAGCCCTTTCTAATTGCCCTAATACCATTTTCTGTGGACCATTGTAACCTTTTGTTGTGTCATTCCTGTGTTAAGAGAACTGTTAAAATGAAAGGCATTTTTAAAAGGACTGGAGAAGTGTGAATGATTGATATTGAAATTGTTTCCTTCTGTCTCTCACAAACCATTTGAAGTCAGCTATGTTTTAGTATTTTGCTGCTATACTTGAAACAACAGGCGTTATTCTTGAGAGTTTTTTTGGTGAACAAATTAAGTCCCCCCTTTACCTGGACTGATGATTAAAAGGACAATGTTAAACTAGGAGATTGATAGCATACACGTTGGTAGGGTTGGTAAAAAGGTGTATAGTGTTTTGGCCTTCATTAGTTGGAAGACTGAGTTCAAGAGCCACGAGGTAATCTTGTAGCTCCCTAAAACCCTGGTTAGGTGACACCTGGGATATTGTGTTCAGTTATAGGAAGGATGTGAAAGCTTTAGCGGGGGTGCAGAGGAGGTTTACCAGGATGCTGCCGGGATTAGCGAGCATCCCTTATCAAAATAGGTTGAGCGAGCCAGGGCTTTTCTTTCTGGAGTATAGGAGGGTGAGAGGTCACTTGATAGAGTTCTACAAGATGACAAAAGGAATAGCTCAAGTGGACGTTTCACCAGAACAGAAATCGCTAACAATATGAGGCATAACTTTAAGGTGATTGGAGGAGAGTATGGGGGTGATGTCGTAGGTAAGTTTTTTTACCTGGAGAGTGGTTGATGCATGGAGCTCTCTGCCAGAGGTGGTGGTGGAGGAACATTTAAAAAACTCTTAGGTAGGCGCATGGATGACAGAAAAATGGAGGGCTACTGTATCTAGGAGGGAAGGGTCAGATTGATCCTAGTTTATAAGGTCACAGAACCTGGTGGGCCAAGGGGCCTGTGCTGTAGTGGGCGTAGTAGAGGTGAACTTCCAGCGCAAGGAGAAGTAAACTGGAGCCAGCCTCTTCAAAGATCTTTCTCCGGAGGCCACTTCCCCCAAAAATATTAAGGTTGAGGTGAGACCAAGGTGACAGGGGTTAATTCAAATGGGCCGCCTCATGGTCCCACTGAACCGTGTCAGGATTTGATCCTGGCCCTTGGGGCGGGCTGTGTGGAATGTGCACTGTTTCCCGCGTGCCTTCCCTCAGGTGCTCTACTTAACCCCCGCATTCCAGAAACAGCAGCCGGCTAGTGATGGGTTAATTGGCAACCATAAATTACTCCTTGGTGTAGTTAAGGGGCAAAATAATCAAAGGGAAGCTGGTAGGCTTGTGAGTGAGAATAAGTTTCAGGGAAATATGGAAGACACGGAAACATGGAACAGCACAGGAACAGGCCCTTTGGCCTATGAAGTTGTGCCAAACTTAATTAGTACTTACATACCCAACTAAACTAATCTCTTCTGCCTACACGATTTCCATATCCTTACATTTACTGCACATTGCTGAGCCTCTTGAGCACCTCTATCAGATTTACCTCATCACCACCCCAGGCATGCATTCCAGACGCCTACCGCTCTCTGTGTAAACAGAAACTTGCCCCACACATCTCCTTTGAACTTAAAGCCCTCTCGCCTTACGTGTATGCCCTCTGGTAGCAGACATTTCAACCCTGTGAAACAGATACAAGCTGTCTAATTTATCTAGACAGTCATACACAGATGCAGAAGGATCATCATTGCTGTTTACGTAACAACGTTTTTTTTAACCAGTCAGTGGTGTTAGCCCTGAGCTGAACCCCCGAACTTGGAGGACCGGTGGACCTCTTTCGATCTGGCCTCTACCCTTTGACCTGTGACCCTACCAAGAGTCAAGGCACAGGACCCTGATTCCAGCCAACATAGCCGTCTGGGTCATTGAAGCACGCAAGCCTCCAAACCACGATGTGGCTGTGGGCTGTGGTCCTCTCGGAGGAATCTATCTATACCTCTCATAAAATTATAATCCTCTATCAGATCTCCCCACAGCCATTGCAAGGCAAGAGAAAACAACCCAAGTTTGTCCACCCTCTTCCTTATAGCACATGCCCTCTAATCCAAACCTATTCAGCTACTCCTTAAACCTCCACTTCCTTCCTATAATGGGGCGACCAGAAATGAATGTAATACTCCAGACAACACACATAAAAGTTGCTGGTGAACGCAGCAGGCCAGGCAGCATCTCTAGGAAGAGGCGCAGTTGACGTTTCAGGCCGAGACCCTTCGTCAGGACTAACTGAAGGAAGAGTTAGTAAGAGATTTGAAAGTTGGAGGGGGAGGAGGAGATCCAAAATGATAGGAGAAGACAGGAGGGGGAGGGATGGAGCCGAGAGCTGGACAGGTGATTGGCAAAAGGGATACGAGAGGATCATGGGACAGGAGGTCCGGGAAGAAAGACGGGGGGGGCGGGACCCAGAGGATGGGCAAGAGGTATATTCAGAGGGACAGAGGGAGAAAAAGGAGAGTGAGAGAAAGAATGTGTGTATAAAAATAAGTAACAGATGGGGTATGAGGGGGAGGTGGGGTACTCCAGATGTGGTTTTATAAAGCTGCAACATAACCTCGTCTTTTGAACTCAATTCCTCGACTGGTTAAAGACTACAATACCAAATATCTTCTTCACCATATATTAGAATCAGCTTTATTATCACTAACATATGTTGTGAAATGTGTTCCTTTGTGGCACCATTGCAGTGTGAGACATTAAAAACTAGCATGATTTGCAAAAAGAAATGTAAACAAACAGAATTATATATCAGAAACAAGAGAAAGTCTGCAGATTCTGGAAATCTGAGCCACACACACAAAATGCTGGAGGAATTCAGCAGGCCAGGCAGCATCTATGGAAAAGAGTACAGTCGACATTTCGGGCCGAAACCCCTCGGCAGGGCTGGAAATTGTATCTTTATTTTTTGTTTCATTTGTTTGTTTGTTCTTTAATTTGTTTGTTTCTTTATTTATATCAATCTTTAGCCATTTTCAGGAAGCTATGAATTTAGACCCCAAGCTCCCTCTGCACATTAACACTGTTAAGGATCCTACCACCCATAGTATGCTGTCCCTTTATATATATATGAAACAGCAGATGTCCCAGTATAAATCCCTGGGGAACACACTGGTAAGAGATCTCCAGCCAGAATATAAAAACACAAACACGAGGAGATCTGCAAATGCTGGAATTTCAAGCCACACACATAAAATACATAAAACACACACATGAACACCTACGCTCTGTCCGCCAGAGAAAGCAGGATCTTCCAGTGGCCACACATTTTAGTTCCCCGTCCCATTCCCATTCTGACATGTCTATCCACGGCCTCCTCTATTGTAAAGATGAAGCCACTCTCAGGTTGGAGGAACAACACCTTATATTCCGTCTGGGTAACCTCCAACCTGATGGCATGAACATTGACTTCTCAAACTTCTGCTAATGTCCCTCCTCCCCCTCGTACCCCATCCGTTATTTATTTATATACGCACATTCTTTTTCTCTCTCTCCTTTTTCTCCCTCTGTCCCCCTCACTGTACCCCTTGCCCATTCTCTGTTTTTCCCCCCTCCCCCTTTTCTTTCTCCCTAGGCCTCCTGTCCCATAATCCTCTCATATCCCTTTTGCCAATCACCTGTCCAGCTCTTGGCTCCATCCCTCCCCCTCCTGTCTTCTCCTATCATTTTGGATCTCCCCCTCGCCCTCCCACTTACACATCTCATACTAGCTCTTCTTTCAGTTAGTCCTGACGAAGGGTCTCAGTCTGAAACGTCTGTACTTCTTCCTAGAGATGCTGCCTGGCCTGCTGCGTCTTCCAGCCAGAATATGTTCCATTGATCATGGCCCTCTGCCTCTATGGTCAGAATTTAAAACAGCCAATTCGCCATAGATTCCATGGATCCCATGCATCCTAATCTTCTGAATATGCCTCTCGTGAGGGACCTTGTCAAACATCTTACTAAAATCCATGTAGACAACATCCACAGCTTAACCTTCATCAATTACCCTTGTCACCACCTTAACAAACTCAAATTGTTAATAAGAGAAGACTTGCCTCACATAAAGCTGACCCTAATTAAGCCATGGTTTTCCAAATGCTTGTAAATTTGATGGCTTTGTTGCAAAATTTGCAGACGATATGAAGATAGGTGGAAGGAGAGGTTGTTTGGAGGAAGTAGAGATGCTACAGAAGGATTTAGACAGATTAGGAGAATGGGCAAAGAAATAGCAGATGGAATACGGTGTTGGGAAGTGTATGGTCATGCACTTTGGGAGAAGAAAGGTTAACTATTTTATAAATAGAGAAAAAATACAAAATTCCAAGGTGCAAAGGGACTTGGGAGTCCTTGTGCAGGCTTCCCTAAAGGTTAATTTGCAGGTTAAGTCTGTAGTGAGGAAGACAAAGGCAATGTTAGCATTCATTTCAAGAGGACTCGAATATAAAAGCAAGGATGTAATGTTGAGATTTTATAAAGCACTGGTGAGGCCTCATTTGCATTATTTGGATTTATCTTAGAATGGATATGCTGAAACTGGAGAGGGTTCAAAGGAGGTTCACGATAATGATTCCAGGATTGAAAGGCTGGTCATATGAAGAGCGTTTGATGGGTCTGGGCTGTACTCACTAGAATTCAGAAGAATGAGGGGTGACCTCATTGAAACTTATCAAATGGTGAGAGGTCTTGGATGTGGAGAGAATGTTTCCTTTGGTGGGAGAGTCTAAGACCAGAGGACACAGACTTAGAATAGAGGGGCATCCAATGGAACGGAGATGAGGAGGAATTTCTTTAGCCAGAGGGTGGTGAATCTGTGGAATTCTTTGCCACAGGCAGCTGTGGAGGCCAAGTTGTTAAGTATATTTAAGGCAGAGGTTGTTAGATTCTTGATTGATCAGGGCATGAAGGGATAGGGGAGAAGGCAGGAGACTGGGACTGAGAGGAAAATTGGATCAGCCCTGATCCCTGATCAACCCCTGCCTCAGCAAGGACCTGGACCCATTGCAGTTTGCCTATCATTATGGCCTAAGTGCAGCCTATGGTCAGGCCACACTTAGATCCCCTCCAGTTCACCTACCAGCCCCGACTAGGAGTTGAGGATGCCATCGTCTACCTGCTGATCCGTGTCTACGCCCACCTGGACAAGCCAGCGAGCACTGTGAGGGTCATGTTTTTTGACTTCTCCAGTGCGTTCAACACCATCCGCCCTGCTCTGCTGGGGGAGAAGCTGACAGCGATGCAGGTGGATGCTCCCCTGGTGTCATGGATTCTTGATTACCTGACTGGCAGACCACAGTACGTGTGCTTGCAACACTGTGTGTCCAACAGAGTGATCAGCAGCACTGGGGCTCCACAGGGGACTGTCTTGTCTCCCTTTCTCTTCACCATTTACACCTTGGACTTCAACTACTGCACAGAGTCTTGTCATCTTCAGAAGTTTTCGGATGACTCTGCCATAGTTGGATGCATCAGCAAGGGAGATGAGGCTGAGTACAGGACTATGGTAGGAAACTTTGTCACATGGTGTGAGCAGAATTATCTGCAGCTTAATGTGAAAAAGACTAAGGAGCTGGTGGTAGATCTGTGGAGAGCCAAGGTACCGGTGACCCCTGTTTCCATCCAGGGGGTCAGTGTGGACATGGTGGAGGATTACAAATACTTGGGGATACGAATTGACAATAAACTGGACTGGTCAAAGAACACTGAGGCTGTCTACAAGAGGGGTCAGAGCCGTCTCTATTTCCTGAGGAGACTGAGGTCCTTTAACATCTGCCGGACGATGCTGAGTATGTTCTATGAGTCTGTGGTGACCAGTGCTATCATGTTTGCTGTTGTGTGCTGGGGCAGCAGGCTGAGGGTGGCAGACACCAACAGAATCAACAAACTCATTCGTAAGGCCAGTGATGTTGTGGGGATGGAACTGGTCTCTCTCACGGTGGTGTCTGAAAAGAGGATGCTGTCCAAGTTGCATGCCATCTTGGTCAATGTCTCCCATCCACTACATAATGTACTGGGTGGGCACAGGAGTACATTCAGCCAGAGACTCATTCCACCGAGATGCAACACAGAGCGTCACAGGAAGTCATTCCTGCCTGTGGCAATCAAACTTTACAACTCCTCCCTTGGAGGGTCAGACATCCAGAGCCAATAGTCCTGGACTTATTTCATAATTTACATATTACTATTGAACTATTTATGGTTCTATTACTATTTATTATTTATGGAGCAACTGTAACTAAAACCAATTTCCCCCGGGATCAATAAAGTATGACTATGACTATGACTATTACAATAGGTCAAAGGCAGACGCAATCTCCATGGCTCTTCACACGGCTTTAGACCAGCTAGACAGCACAAACACCTATGTCAGGATGCTCTTCATTGACTATAGCTCAGCATTTAATACCATCATTCCCACAATCCTGATTGAGAAGTTGCAGAACCTGGGCTTCTGTACCTCCCTCTGCACCTAGATCCTCAACTTCCTAATGGGAAGACCACAATCTGTGCAGATTTGTGATAACATGTCCTCTTCACTGACAATCAGCACTGGCTCACCTCAGGGGTGTGTGCTTAGCCCACTGCTCTACTCTCTGTGTACACATGACTGTGTGGCTAGGCATAGCTCAAACATCATCTACAAATTTGCTGACGATACAACCATTGTTGGTAGAATCTCAGGTGGTGACGAGAGGGCATACAGGAGTGAGATATGCCAACTAGTGGAGTGGTGCCGCAGCAACAACCTGGCGCTCAACGTCAGTAAGACAAAAGACCTGATAGTGGACTTCAGGAAGGGTAAGATGAAGGAACACATACCAATCCTCATAGAGGGGTCAGAAGTAGGGACAGTGAGCAGCTTCAAGTTCCTGGGTGTCAAGATCTCTGAGGATCTAAACAGGTCCCAACGTATCGATGTAGTCATAAAGAAGGCAAGACAGCGGCTATACTTTATTAGGAGTTTGAAGCGATTTGGCATGTCAACAAATATGCTCAAAAACTTTTATAGTTGCACTGTGGAGAGCATTCTGACAGGCTGCGTCACTGTCTGGTATGGAGGGGCTACTGCACAGGACCAAAAGAAGCTGCAGAAGGTTGTAAGTCTAGTTAGCTCCATCTTGGGTACTAGCCTACAAAGTACCCAGGACATTTTTAGGAAGCGGTGTCTCAGAAAGGCAGCATCCATTATTAAAGACCTCCAGCATCCAGGGCTTGCCCTTTTCAGTGATTCAGGAACAGCTTCTTCCCCTCTGCCATCAGATTCCTAAATGGACTTTGAAGCTTTGGACACTACCTCACCTTTTTTTAATATACAGTATTTCTGTCTTTGCACATTTTTAAATAATCTATTCAATATACATAATTGATTTACTTGTTTATTTATTTTGTTTTATTTTATTTTTTCCCCACTCTCTGCTAGATTATGTATTGCATTGAACTGCTGCTGCTAAATTAACACATTTCACATCACATGCCAGTGATAATAAACCTGATTCTGATTCTGAAATGGCCTAATTCTGCTCCTTTATCTTATGGTCTTATGGTCTAAATCCTATCACTAAGAATTATCTCCAATAGTTTCCCTACCACTGATGTGAGACTCACTGGACTATAGTTTCCAGGATTATCCCTATTTTCCTTCTTGAATAATGGAACAGCAGTCCTCTGGGACCTTGCCTGTGGCTAGAGAGGACACAAAGATATTGGTCAAGGCCCTAGCAATCTCATCTCTGGCTTCTCTCAATAACTGATGTCTATCCCTTTAGGCTCTGGGGACTTATCCATCTTAATATCCTTTAAGAGACCCAGATCTACCTCTTTATCTCAAAATACTCTAGCAAATTAGCACACTCCACCCTTTTCTCCACATCCATCTCCTTGCTAAATTCCGTGGTTCATTTAGGACCTCACCAATATCCTCCTTGTCCAAGCACATGTTCCTTCCTTTATCCTTGAGTGGTCCTACCCACCTCCTAGTTATCCCTTTGATGTGTGTACAGCATGCCTTGGAATTCTCTTTAATCCTGCTTGCTGTTTCATGTCCCCTCCTGGCTTTGCTAGTTCTTTTCTGGTTTCTTTATAAATTTCAAGGGCTTTGTTTGATTTTAGCTTCTTAAACCCTGTGCGTTCTTTAGTGGTTCTTTTTACTCCCTGACTAAATTCACCATGCATTAGACATCTAAGTTTCCCTTACTTTCAACATCCTGGATCTTACTTCCTACTGGAACGTATCTGTCCTAGTTGGTCCTTTGCGGTGGGGGGGTGGTATTGCTTACTGAGAGCTAACATGGATCTGATGGGCTGAATGGCCACATTCTGCATTACTGCAAGGGAGTAAACACTTAGCAAACATTGATCTTGTTTCGGTTCACCGAAAATTGGGTGCAGCCATGAAAGCTAAATGGAGATCAGATAGTTGAAAAGCACAATAGCCTGAATGGTTTCCTGTTCCTGTGATCCTACTCTACTGACTGCTGAGATGTAAACTAAGATAAATTCTCTTTGAAGTTTGTCTCCAGCTAGGCAAGTTACTTTCAGGACAAAGCAGAACCATTTGTCTGATAACCGAACCCCCCCTGACGACGCAGACGCCATCATAGTAAGTAGGCTCTAAATTGGAGGGTTGAACCATGCATGACATAGCCTGCCAATGCACAAAGATAAGCAATCTTTTGATCTGGTTTAGTATTTTTAACATCTGAGCAAACTCTGCATCTAAGTCATCAAGCTACCTTACCTAGGCAGTGGTGAGTCATCAGTTCTGAGGCAAAGCCTAGCATTCCAGCCAGTGATGTGGATTCCTTTTCCCCTGGCGCAGACAAATGAGCAGAAGGTTGCTCAGAAACACATGGGCTTCCAGAGCTGTCCACAAAATCGACACACTGCAGGTGATTAACAAGACAAATGTCACCACCCACCCCGACGGCCTCCAGTGCACCTGAACACAGTCACCACTGCGAATGTAAGATCAGATGAACCTGTCTTGGATGATATCTCTGACTAAATCCTTAGATCCTGTCCAGATTAGTTGGCAGGGGTGTTACCAGACATTTCTAACCTCTGTACTGTAGTCTGAGGTTCCCACCTGCCTTAAGAAGATGGCTATCATAGAAAAACAGAGTGCGTTAATGACTACTGTCTGCGGGCGCTGACATTCTCTATCGTGAAGTGCTTCAAGAGGCTGCTCAAGACATGCATTAACTCCAGCCTCCCAGACGACCTTGGCCTGCTGCAATTCGCCAACCGTCAAAACAGGAGTATAGTAGATGCCATCTCTCCAAACTATTAGTCCTGGTACTGAACACCTCCCTTTGCAAGTGGATCCTTGACTTCCTGACCAACAGACCGCAATCAGTAAGGACAGGCAGCAACACCTCTGTCCCTCAATATTGACACTCCACATGGCGGCCCTCAGCCCCCTACTCTCTCACAACTGTGTGATCAGACTCTGCTCTAACCCCATCTACAGACACCACTGTAGTGAGCCTATCAAAAATAGCACTGAGCAAGGAGATGGAGAGTCATGGAGTCAACCTTTTCCTCAATATCAGCAAACAAAAGGGTTGGTCATTGACCAGTTAGAGGGCAGTCTAAATGCCTCTATTATGTCAATGGTGCTGAGGTGGAGAGGGTTAAGAGCTTCAGTTTCCGAGAAGGGAACATCACCAACAGCCTGTCTTCATCCAGCCACGTTGATGCCACAGCCAAGAAAGCTCACTGATGACTCTACTTCCGTAGGAGGCTAAAGAAATTGGGCACACCCTCGGGGACCCACACCAATTACTGATGCTCCATAGAAAGCTTCCTATCCATGCCCAACAGGTCTTAATACAGCAACTGCTGTGCCTGTGTCCGCAGGAAGGTGCAGAGGGTTGTCAGGACACTTCAATACATCACGACAGCCAGCCTCCCCTCACTGCTTCAGTAAAGTAGCCAGCATAATCAAAGACACCTAGACATCCTGTTTTCTCTCTCCCCGCTATCTGGAAGAAGATACAAAAGTCTGAAAGCATGTAAGACTAGGTTCATGGACCCATGACTTCTATTTGAATATTGAATGGTTCCCTAATGCAACAAGATGGAATCTTGACCTCACAGTCTGACCCGTTAAGACCTTGCACCTTATTGTCTGACTGCATTGCATTTTCTCCAGAACCACAGCACGATACTCTATACTAAGTGTGACACCTCCTCCCCCACTTCCACTCAGGGCCCCAAACTGTCCTTCCAGGTGAGACAGACGTTCACCTGGGAATCTGCCGGGGTCGCCTATTGTGTCCGGTGTTCAAGATGCGGCTTCCTGTACATTGGTGAGACCCGCTGTAAATTGGGGGTCTGCTTCACCAAGCACCTCCGCACCATTGTCCGCAAGCTGGACTTCCTGGTGGCCAAACGTTTTAATTTCTGTTCCCATTCCCATTCTTATGTGTCGATCCATGGCCTCCTCCTGTGCCAAGGTGAGGCCACCCTCAGGGTGGAGGAGCAACACCTGATGTTCTGTCTGAGTACCTTCTAACCTCGTGGCATGAATACTGATATCTCCTTACAGTAAACAATCCCTCCCCCTTCTGTTCTCCACTCTGACCTTTCACTTCTTCTCACCTGCCTATTACTTCCCCCTGGCTCCCCTCCTCCTTCCCTTTCTCCTCTGGTTCATTCTCCTCTCCATTAGGTTCCTTCTTCTCCATTCCTTGACCTTTCCCAACCACCTGGTTTCACCTATCACCTTCCAGCTAACCTCTTTCCCCTCCACCACATCATTTTATTCTGGCGTCTTCCCCTTTCATTCTCAGTCCTGAAGAAATGTCTCGGCCTGATATGTCGGCTGTATGCTCTGTTCCATAGATGCTGCCTGATCTGCTGAGTTCCTCCAGCATTTTGTGTGTTTGCTTTGGACTTCCAGCATCTGCAGATTTCTCATGTTTGCTGTTATCGTTTTACCTTGTACTACCTCAAGGCACTGTTGTACTGAATTGTTCTGTGTGAACAGAATGCAAGACTGAACCTCAATACCTGTCACAATCACAAACCAGTCATCAATTTTATATGGACAGTTTTAAAAGCTGAACCATAGACTCTAGACTTGGAAATAATCCCTCTGACACACTGTCCACATCAACCACTAAGCACCCATTTACACTAATTCTACATTGATCACAGTTCAAGGTATGCATACTGTCCACAACATCAAGATTCGTCTCCTTGCAGGCAGCCACTGACAAAGAAACACAAGAGAACCCATTAAAAACCCCGCACAACAAAGACTGTCGAACACCCAATGTATGAAAAAAGAACAAATCGTGCAAACAACAAAAAAAGTCAACAAGTAACACGCAAACATTAACTGCAGAGTCCCCAAATGTGAGGCCACAGCTACAGAGCCTATTTAACGCTGAGGCAAGTGGAGCTGGTCTAGGAGCCTGATAGCTGCTCCCGAGGCTGACGGTGTGGGACCCAATACTCTTGCACCTCCTGCCCGACAGTACTAGTGAGAAGAGAGGGAGACCGGTCATAGGCAGGAGGAATAGGTTTGTCTTTCACCTGACGCAGTGTCCAACCCCTGCAATGGCTGCCCTGGCTGTAGCTGTGCTCTTGAGAGTCTAGTTCACCGAATCCCTCAAGAGAGTGAAGAAGTGCCAGATTGTTTAGTCAGTGCAAAAGAACATCCTTAAAAGGGAAATTACAGGCTGCTGTCTATAGCAATTGCAGTTCAGAAGAAGTATATCGATTAGTGTATCTAGTATTGTGAACTGTGTGAAAAATGTTGCTGTTGGTCGCTGGTACCATCCTGCTTCTTCTATTTCATTCTTCCCACCCTCCTTCCCAAAAGGATTTTAGACTACAAGCTGATATTTCACTGATCCTTAAATTTGCAACACAGCTAGATAGGGTGGTAAGGACAAACCTTGCATTCAACATCAGTAAGACCAGCAAATTGATTGTAGACTTCGGGAAGAGGAAGTTGAGGGAACAATCCTCCTTGCGGGAAAATCAGTGAAAAGTGGACAGCTCTGAAGACCTAACCTGGGCCCAACCTATTGATGGTACACCAGTGGCTATATTTCACTGGGAGTTTGAGGAGACTTGGCATTCGTTAAAAACTCTTGCAAATATCTACAGATGTACTGTGGAGAGCATTCTAACTGGTTACATCACCGTCTGCTATGGAGGGGCCACTGCACAGGATTGGAAAAAGCTGTAGAAAGTTGTAAACTCAGCCACCTCCATCATGGGCACTAGCCTCTCCAGTATCGAGGAAACTCTCAAGAGGTGATGCATCAAAGATCCGGCATCCATCATTAAGGACCCACATCACCCAGGGCATGCCCTCTTCTCACTGCTACCATCAATGAGGATGTACAGGAGCTGGAAGACTCACATTCAATGTTTCAGGGACAGGTTCTTCCCCTCTGCCATCAGATTTCTCTATGGACAATGAACCCCGAAGATCAGCGTAACTGAAGGTTATACCTGATTCCTTCTCTGGGTGAATGTCATAACTTACAGGCTGTATAATATTATCAACAGGAACTTGGGTGAATTTATTGTCAAAGTACCTATTTGTATACAGATATCTTCAACCTCTCACTCTGGCAGTGTGTGGGGTACCCACCTTCTTCAAGCAGGATTCAATCCCAGGAAGAGCATGGTAACCTGCCTAAATGACTATCGCCCAGTGGCAGCTACATCCACAGTGATGACATGTTTTGGGAGGCTGGTGTTGAAGCATATCAGCTCCTATCTGAATGGCAACTAGATTCACTCCAATTCACCGACCAAAGCACTAGGTCCACAGAAGATGCCATCTCTGGTTATCACACAACCCATGAACATCTGGACAGCAAAGATGTAGACATCAGGATGCTCTTTATTGATAACAGCTTGGCATTTAACACCATCATCCTCTCAAAATTAATCTGTAAACTCCAAGAACATATACAGGTCGACCTTCACTAATCCAACTACCTGTAATCCGGTTCCTTCGGTAATCTGGCACTGATTTCAAATTTTCCACGCAACTGTAATTTCAAATTTCCCGGGCCACCGTACCAATCTGCTGCGCATTGTTTTGGTTGCGCTAGATCTGTTCATGTGTTGGCGTGCTCTTGTAAGCACAGACAGGCGATTCCTGCTTGTTTTCCTGCATTTATTAATATCATTTGCGTGAGGCGCAGCTGCCCAGCACCCGCCCGTCTCACCTGCCAGCGGCGGGGGAGCTGGCGCACGCTGGGTCGGTCCGCCTTCTCGCCCACCTGCCGGCAGTCGCGCACTGCCCTCCAGCCGCAGTTGCCCGGCCGGCAATCCGTTCTCTTCTGCCTACGACCTCAGATCAGACGTGGTGACCCGCTGAATTTAAGCATATTACTTAAGCGGAGGAAAAGAAACTAACGAGGATTCCTTCAGAAACTGCATGTCAATTCCTGTACATTTACCTATATGCTTTATTTTATCTGTGCCTGTACAGTATATTACTTTATTAAAACTTCACTTGCTACTCATTTAATATTTCTGTTTCATTATTATCTAGCTTGTACTGATTTACATGATATTTTAAAGGTACGATGAGGCGGTTAGCTATTGCTTAATGTGATCCTTCTGTAATTCGGCATTTTCACTAATCCGGCACTCCTCAGGTCCCAATGGTGCTGGATTATAGAAGGTCGATCTGTACAAGTTTGCTGATGACACCACTGTTGTGGCTTTATCAATGGGGGTGATGAATCAGCATACAGGTGGCAGGTTGAAGTCTTTGCTGAGTGGTGTAATAACAACAACCTCTCACTCAATGTCAATAAGACCAAGGAACTGATTGTAGACTTTAGGAGAGGGAAACCAGAGGTTCATGAGCCAGTACTCATCGGAGGATCAGAGGTGGTGAGGGTCAGTAACTTTAACTTCCCAGGTGTCACTATCTCAGAGGACCTGTCCTGGACCCATCAGAGAAATATAATTGCAAAGAAAGCACGACAGTGCCTCTACTTCCTCAGGAGTCTGCGGAGGTTTGGTATGTCATCAAAAAACTTGGCAAACTTCTATAGCTGTGTGGTGGAAAGTCTGCTGAGTGGCTGCATTATGGCCTGGTACAGGAACACCAATGCCTTTGTGTGGAAAATCCTACAAAAGGTATTCGATTCGGCCCAGTACATCACGGATAGAACCCTCCCAACCACTGAACACATCTACATGAAACACTGCCGTAGAAAAGCAGCATCCATCATCAAAGATCCTCACCACCCAGGCAATCCTCTTTCTCACTGCAGCAATCAGGTAGAAGGTACAGGTCCCTCAGGACTCGCACCTCCAGGTTCAAGAACGGTCACTACCCCTCAATCATCAGGCTTTTGAACAAAAGGGCGTAACGATATTCATTGAAGGACTTCGCTATGTTGTTATTTCATGCTTGTTACTTATTGCGATTTATTTACATCTGCATTTGCAGTTTGTTTACAGTTTATAGCTGCTGATCTTTACAGTTTTACAGCTACGTTTCTGAAGATTTGCTCAATATGCCTGCAGAAAAAGAATCTCAGAGTTGTGTGTGGTGACATGTATGCATTCTGATAGTAAATTTTACTTTGAACTTTGAACATTGTCACCGTATACGACCTTGAAATTCATTTTCTGGCAGGCACTTTCAGGAAAATAAAGAAATACAATAGAATTTATGAAAAATTACACATAAACAAAGACATAAACAGCCAATGTGCAAAAGATCACAAGATCACAAGACAAAGGAGCAGAAGTAGGCCATTCGGCCCATCGACTCTGCTCCGCAGCTCCCCCATGAGCTAAACTATTCACCCATTTAGTTCCAATTTCCAGCTTTTTCCCCATATCCCTTGATACCCTGACTAATTAGATACCTGTCAATCTCCTCCTTAAACACCCTCAATGATTGGGCCTCCACAGCTGTACGTGGCAACGAATTCCACAAATCCATGACCCTCCGGCTAAAAAAATTTCTCCTCATCTCTGTTTTAACTGGGTACCCTCTAATTCTAAGACTATGGCCTCTTGTCCTGGACTCACCCACCAAGGGAAACAACCTTTCCACATCTACTCTGTCCAACCTTTTCAACATTCGAAACGTTTCTATGAGATCCCCTCTCATTCTTCTATACTCTAATGAAAGATGACATACTGCGTAAATATAAAAAAAACTGAGAACATGAGTTGGAAAGGAAGTCTGTAGGTTGTGGAATCAGTTCAGAGTTGAGGTGAGTGAAGTTATCCTCGCTGGTTCAGGAGCCTGATGGTTGACGGGGAATAACTGTTCCTGAACCTGATGGTGTGGGACCTGAGGCTCCTGTACCTCCTGCCTGATGGCAGCAGCGACAAGGGAGCTGAGCCTGGATGGGTGGTGGGGGTCCCTGATGAATGATGCTGCTTTCTCCTGGCAGTGTTCCTTGCAGATTACTCAGGGGTGGAGAGGACTTTGCCTGTGATGGATTGGGCTGCATCCACCATTTTTTGTAGACTGGCATTTCCAGTATTTCTGGGAAACCAGACCCAGTGAAAACGTAGCCCAGCAGGAACCAGGGGATATGTGAACAGTAGGTCACTGTGGTAGAATAGAGGGATCTGGGAATACAGATCCATAATTTCTTGAAAGTGGCATCACAGGTAGATAGGTTGTAAAGAAAGCTTTTTCCGCATTGGCCTTCACAAATCCGAGTACTGAGTACAGGAATTGGGATGTCGTGTTGAAGTTGTATAAGATGTTGATGAGGCCTAATTTGTAGCATTGAGTGAAGTTCTGGTCACCTACTGCACCAACAGGAAAGATACCAATAAGATTGAAAGAGTGCAGAGAAAATTTATATATAAAGATGCTGCTGGGACTTGAGGACCTGAGTTAGAGGGAAAGGTTGGGTAGGTTAGGACTTTACTCCCTGGAGTGTAGGAGAAAGAGGGGAGATTCGATAGAAGTATACAAGATTATGAGGGCTATAGACAGGGTAAAAGCAAGGAGGTTTTTTTTTCCGCTGAGGTTGGGTGAATCTAGAACTAGAGGTCATGGGTTAAGGGTGAAAGGTGAAATAATTAAGGGGATTGTGAGGAGGAACTTCTTCACTCAGAGGGTGGTGACAGTGTGGAATGTGCAGCCAGTGAAAGTGGTGGGTGCAGGTTTGATTTCAACATTTAAGAGAAGCTTGGGTAAGTACATGGATGGGAGGGGTATGGAGGCCCGTGGTCCGGGTGCGGGTCGATGGGACGAGGCAGATTAATAACTTGGCATTGTCCAGATGGGATGAGGGGCCTGTTTTTGTTCAGTAGAGCTCTCTGACTCTGTGGGCAGACTGAGTGCAAACTGTGCCCAGTCCCCTCCCCTCTGAACAATGGCTTGAAAGCAAATTTCAAAGATGCAAGGGGGGATGAAATGCAGTCATTGTGTTTTGATATTCAAAATTCGCTTTAAGTAACCCCTTACAACCAAACCCGGTGATAAATTGTCTCATACAGTCTTGCCACCCTCCTCCGTTAACCCAAAGGCTGGGAAAATACAACACTGCCAGAGGTACATACCATGAAACAAGCCTCCCCTGCATCACACAGTCACAGCTGGGAATTTCTTCTGTGCCTTTACACACACCATAAATCATTTACAAATGAGTCTCACAACTGAGGAACCAGCACAGGGGCACTGCCAGCTGAGATTACTATCACAAAGCTACGTTGCCCGTTTTCCCATTCAACTGATGCAGTCTTCCTCCACGTGCAGAAAATTTATAATGAGACAGCTGTTCGGTGGCTATTTAAAATAATTGACTCAAGACTTGAAGAACACTTTTTTTCACTGATCATATTGCTGTGATCTGGAGTTCACTGTCTGTTGGAAAAAGGGTCAATATCAACAGGGTTTTGGGTTACTGTATGAAAATTTTGGCAACTTTCTTTCTGAATCAGAATCAGGTTTAATATCACTGGCATGTGACATTGTTCTGCGGCAGCAGTGCATTGCAATACATTACAAAACTACAAATTATAATAAAATATATTGGAAAAATTTAATTAAATAAGTAGTGCATAAAGAGAGCAAAAAACAGTGAGATAGTCTTCCTGGGTTAGTTCATTGTCCATTCCGAAATCTGACTGCAGAGGGGATGAAGTGTTGAGTGTCTTTATTCAGGCTCCTGTGCCTTCTCCCTGGTAGCAATGAGAAGAGGTGGGGGTCCTTCATGAAGGATGCCGCCTGTCTGAGGCATCACCTTTTGAAGATGTTCGCGATGTTGGGGAGGTTAGTGCCCATGATGGAAGACGGCTGAATTCGCAGTCCTCTGCAGCTTTGACTGTCAGAACATGGAGAAATCATCGCGAACCCCCACATCCCCGATGATACTATGATCTCAGTCTCTGAAGCCGACGTGCGGGATGGTAAATCCACAAAAAGCATCCGGACCAGACGGGGTACCTGGCCACGTACTAAATACCTGCGCTGACCAAATGGCTTTGTGTGTTCACTAAGAGTTATAACTTCTTGCATCGACAGTGTGTGGTACTCACCTGCTTCAATTATATTAGTGACCAAGAAGAGCGAGGTGACCTGCCTCAAAGACTGTCATCCAGTAGCACTTACAGCCACAGTGATGAAGTGTTTTGAGAGTTTGGTGATGAAACATATCAGCTGCAGCCTGAGAAGCAACGAGGATCCACTCCAATTTGTCTACCGGAGCAACACGTCTACAGCAGATGTCATCTCTTAGGTTCTTCACTTGTTCCTGGAGCATCTGGACAGCAGAGGTGCATGCATCAGGATGGTGTTTAGTGACTACAGCTCAGCATTCAAAGCCATTATTGCCTCATAATTAATCAAGAAGTTCCTAAACTTTGGCCTCAATACCCCATTGTGGAATTGAATCCTAGATTTCCCCTCTTCATGGATTGTCACCTTGTCGTGGTGGAGAAGCCTGTGTGGTCCTGTGATCCCAAGAGCAATGCTGTCTGGAGCTATGCTCCTGGTAGGGTCACCCATGGTGGTAAGGTTGAGGGTGAGGTCCCTGACAAAGAACAATCCAACCAAGACCTCAAAGGTGGAACAGGCGGATGAAGTTACTTCGAACTCAACGGCTGTGAAGGTGGATGAAGGCTGCAACAAATCCATCAGCTCCAATCGTCATGGTTTCCATTTCATTAGAATCAGTTGGTTGATTTGTGAAGTAACGTGTGCTTCTTGGAGTACAACATCAAGTACACGTTAAACAAATACACGCACAGGCGCCTTTGCTCTGTGGGCCACTTCTTCAGAATGAAGACCATCATCCTCGACCTCGAGGGATAGCCACGATGACAACCCCAGTCAGTTTGGATTGGCAACAACATCTCCATCACTCAGTTGCACTGCAGGCTGTGTGATTAACCTCCTGCTCTACTCACTTCACACCTATAGCTGTGAGGCTAAGCACAGCTCCAATGCCAGATTCAAGTTTGAATTGAATTGAATTGACTTTATTTCTTACATCCTTCATATACATGAGGAGTAAAAATCTTTATGTTATGACTCCTTTCAAATGAGCAATATGCAATTTATTGTAATTTATAATAAATAGCATGTATTATGTACAACAGGATAGTCAATATAGCATAGAAATACAGTTGCATCAGCATGAATTAATCAGTCTGATGGCCTGGTGGAAGAAGCTGTCACGGAGCCTGTTGGTCCTGGCTTTTATGCTGTGGTAACGTCTCCCATATGGTGACAGCTGGAGCAGTTTGTGGTTGGGATGACTCAGGTCTCCAATGATCCCTAGGACCCTTTTTACACACCTGTCTTTGTAAATGTCCTGAATAGTGGGAAGTTCAGATCTACAGATGTGCTGGGCTGTCTGCACCCCCCTCTGCAGTCCTGCGATTGAGGTTTGCTGATGACACCACTGTCGTGGGCTGAAAAAAAGATGCTGATGAATCAGCATGTGGGAAGGAGATTGAAACTCTGGCTGAGTGGTGCCATAATAACAACCTCTTAAGGCTGATTTATACTTGTGCGTCAAGCTTGCGCCGTAGCCTACGCAAGTGGGCAACGCCATTGTGAGCATTTATACTTGTGCATTGGTGTGTCTGTGTCGCTCTGCAATTTGAACACGTCATGCATGTGCACACACCTGCCCGTGCAAGGCTTCATGGTCATGGCAGTCTTTCTCGGGGTAAACAAGTTTAAAGCGAGCATCTTTTTTTTTGTAAAAGCGAAATGTGTCCTCCATAATTTTGGAGGTCTGTAAAGCTTTATGGAAAGCATTGCAGCCAGAGTTCCTTCCCTGCCCTTCAGTCGCCCAATGGGAAGCTATTGCAGCCTAGGAGGAAATGCGATGCTACCAAACGGACCAATCACAGTTGTTGCGGTCTGCGTTGCCACAATGCGTAGTTACATTTTGGGAGAGGTGCACGTCAGGCTACGGTGTAGGGATCCGCGTAGGTACTGCGTAGGGTTCGCAGCGACGCCGTACCTGCGGCATTGATTTTGACACAAAAGTAGCCTTTACTCGATGTCAGCAAGACCAAGGAGCTGATTATTGACTTCGGGAAGAGAAAACCAGAGGTCCATGAGCCAGTCCTCACTGGAGGATCAGAAATGGATTGAGTCAGTAACTTTAAATTCCTTGGTATTACTATTTCTGAGGACCAGTCCAGGGACAAATACACACGTGCAATTATAAATGCATGCAGTACCCCTGTTTCCTTAGAAGTCTGTGGAGATTCAGCATGACATCTAAAACTTTGACAAACTTATATAGATTTGTATTGGAGAATATATTGACTAGCTGCATCACGACCTGGTATGGAAACACCCATGCCTTTGAATGGAAAATCATACAAAAGGTAGTGGATTTAGCCCAGTATATCATGGGTGAAGCCCTCCCAACTATTGAGCACATCATATTAAGACATTAGTCAGGCTGCACTTGGAACATTGTTAATAATTTTGGGCTACTTATCTCAGAAAGGATGTAATGTCATTGGAGAGAGTTCAGAGGAGGTTCACGAGGATGATTCCAGGAATGAAGAGTTTAACATACGAGGAGCATTTGGCAGCTTTGGGTCTGTACTCACTGGAACTTAGAAGAATGAGTGGGGATCTCATTGAAACCTACCGAATGTTGAAATGACTAGATAAGGTGGATGTGGAGAGGATGTTCCCTCTGGTGGGGGTATCCAGAAGTAGAGGGTACAGCCACAAAATTGAGGGGTGACTTTTTAGAACAGAATTAAGGAGGAATGTTTTTTAGCCAGAGAGTAGTTTATCTGTGGAATGCTCTGCCACAGACTGTGGTGGAGGCCAAGTCCGTGGGTATATTCAAAGCCGAAGTTGATAGATTTCTGATTGGTTGGGGCATCAAGGGATATGGTGAGAGGCAGGTGTATGGGGTTAAATGGGATCCAAGATCAGCCATGATGGAATGGCGGAGTGGACTCGATGGGCTGAATGGCCAAATTCTGCTCCCATGTCTTATCTACTATACATGAAATGCTTTCATAGGAAAGCAGCATCCATCTTCAGATATCTCCACTAACCAGGTCATGCTTTCTTCTCACTGCTGCCATCAGAGTCTTAGAACTCGCAACACCAGGATCAAGAACAGTTATTACCTCTCAACTACCAGGCTCTTGAATAAAAGGAGATAACTACACTCACTTGCCCCATCACTGAAATGTTCCTACAACCAATGACCTCATTTTAAGGACTCTTTATTTCAATATCTCACGTTCTCATTATTTATTGCTATTTATTTATATTTGCATTTGCAGGTTTTGTTGTCTTCTGCACCCTCTGATTAATCTGTCATTGATCCTGTTATAGTTACTATTCTATATTCTATACATTTGCTGAGTATGCCTACAAGAAAATGAACCTCAGGGTTGTATATGGTGACATATATATACTTTGATAAAAAACTTTGGACTTTTTCCGATCCTGTGCAGGGGCTCCTCCGTACTAGTCCTCCATTTCAGTGTCTGAAGCAAAGGCCTCGCTCCAGAAGTACAGTACCGGTTACCTTGTGGGATATTTGTGACAACAAAGCAGTTGTCTCCCGCCCAGTCATCAGGGAAAGGGGTTGCCGGAGCACTTTGTGTCAGTCAGCCAGATGTCCTAGACCTCTACCAGCCAGGAGCACAGCTCAGCAAAGATCTGCCAGCCTTTTTGTGTTGACCTGTTCAGAACTGATCTCTTTATCATTGCTGCCTTCAACTGTAAGACTAATAAACAAAATACAAGCAGCCGGTATAGTTTATGCTAGTGGCCCTTTTCTCTGGAGCTCCCAGTGCAGGTCACATGCACACACCTGACCTGATTTGTACACCAGATGTGCAGTGATACCATTTCCCATGCAATCCTCTTGTCCGCTGTCTCTGCCTCCTGTCCTGGTGCCCATTTCCCAAATGCACCCCTGCCCACCACTGGCCCTCATTAGGCCTAAGGCAACCACATTTACACCTTTCCACATACACCATGCCTGCCTGAATCCACCCTCAGGTAGTGAATGCCAAACTTACACTCATGTACAATTCAATGGCACCCACAATACTGGAGCTGTGTGCAACTGAAGTTTTCCACATTGGACTTACTGTGTAACCAAGATGGTCATGGTGCACTGCCCAGCCACTTTCTGACACACACTTCACAGTGCATACAACCTTATCTTTTACTAATATTGGACATAGGAAGTAACATCTGTTCAAAGTTTAAAGTAAATTTGTTATCAAAGTACATATATATCACCATATATAACCCTGAGATTAATTTCCTTGCAGGCATTCACAGTAGGCCAAAGAAATACAAGAGAATCATTGAAAAACTGCACACAAAGTCTGACAAGCAAAAATATGCAAAAGAAGACAAACTATGCGAATACAAAATGAATAAGTAATAAATAAATTGATAGATAAATAAATAATGCTGAGAACATAAATTGTAAAGTCATAGGAAGGGAGGTCATGGGTTGCGGGACCAGTTTGGTGTCGAGGTGAGTGAAGTTATCCACTCTGGTTTCAGCAAACTGATGCGTGAGGAGTGAGGATTGAGTTGATGGTTTGAGTGACAACCAAGAGTTATCAAGCAGGATGGTCAAAATATACTTGGTTTCTACAAACATTTGTCATTGGTCTGGGAAGGAGGATGAATTTGCCAGGTGACCATTAATGGGAACTGATGACCAGGCAGGAGGACCCAGGGGTGCTGAACATTTCTAAGGTGGACCGGTAACTCCGCTGTCCAGCATGGTGTTCCATCCAGCAGGAATTCAGCTCTGTCTCCTCTACCTTCCACACATGGGATCTGCCTTCAATGTAGTGGAAAACAGCTGTTCATGTAAGTGTTGGCTCAGCCTGGAGCACTCTCCCCTCTGACAGAAGGCTCAAGTCTCATTTCAGAAATGAGATTCGTCCCACTCCCATCAAGGAGGAGGCTTCATAGCATCCTCGCCAGGACACCAGACTCAAAAACAGTTACTTTCCCCAAGCAGTAAGACTGATCAACACCTCCACCCACTAATCCACCCCACCACACCCCCAACAGCACTGCATTATCGTTTTCTATCTGCCATCCTGCCTAATGTTACTTTATGGACACTCAATCAATCTGTATATGTAACTCACATCAAAGTTGCTGGGGAACGCAGCAGGCCCGGCAGCATCTCTAGGAAGAGGTACAGTCGACGTTTCAGGCCGAGACCCTCCGTCAGGACTAACTTCGTCTCAGCCTGAAACGTCGACTGTACCTCTTCCTAGAGATGCTGCCTGGCCTGCTGCATTCACCAGCAACTTTGATGTGTGTTGCTTGAATTTCCAGCATCTGCAGAATTCCTCGTGTTTGTGTATATGTAGCTGTCTTACATATTTGAATTTATTGTGTTTTTTAGTTTTCATTGTGTACTTAATCTTACTGTGTTTTTTTTCGTGTGTTGCAATAAATCCAGAATAACAGCTCTTTTTCCGCTTTATACTTGTGTACTGGAAATGACATTAAACAATCTTGAATCTTGGGTGAATGTCAGGAAAGTGCTGCATAGTCAGAGTAAACCCTGGAAACGGGCCCAGTGTTACCATGCAGAGTTGCCCTGTTCCCATTCACTTCCATCTTTGTGCCTACTCTACTGATTACTCGACATCTGGCAAAAATCATCCTCCCCATTATAATCATTAGCCTACTTTGTGGAATCAAATGTCCAACTGTGAAAGGAAAGCTGTACTATGATTCATGGAAAAGCCAGTGTAATATGTCCAGTCTGCTACGCAACAAAGAACAATACTAAAAAAAATCTAGGCATTAATTAGAATAACAAGTTTAGTTTTGCCATTCTCTTAGTTAATGTTACACCTGAACCAACTTCCGGTTTAAGATGGCGCTACCAAAGACACACATAGCTTACTACTAGTTAGAAAGCGGAGGAATTTGATTAAAAACATCATTAGTACCATTTTTTTGAAGTAAATTGTGGTAAACTATCAGCACAAAGAATGAGGAGGTGAGAGAAGGCGAAGCAAACTCATAAGGTGTGCCTTGCTGGTGTGCTGCAAAATCAACGCACTTGGAGTTGGAAGCGTGCTGGTTGGAGAGAAGGAGGAGTTACAATGTCCGTCCAGCGAGCCCAGGTGCGAGGGTGGATTGTTCTAAGCGCTGAATTGATTCGGTGAGCTCGAGAATGGCTTCTTCAGAAGCAAAATCCAGGTTGGAAGCACATCGCTGGGCGGCGGCCGGAGCAATTTGCCACAGCAAAGCCCGGGTCCTGATGTGAGGTACTATTTAGACAATCTTAGTGCCGGCCCAGATGGAATGGAAAGGCATGGTGTCAGGCGAGGTTGGATTGCTCTGGGCACCAAGCCGAGTTGGAGAGGTTGAGAACAGCTTCTCCAGCAGTGAAATCTAGGCCCAGAGCAGCAGGGCCAAGACTTAGTGTGGGGATTGAACAATTTAAACACTGGCGCAGATAGTCTGGGGGCTCCACTCTCCGCAAAGCTAAGGCTGTGAGATTACCCCAGCTGCTGTGCTTCATGTCTGTGAACTCTGCAGCGATTTGCCCCGCTAATGCGACGAACTGAATACCAAGGCTTTGGGCCTACTTCGAGCTGCTTGGGGATTTGGAACTAAGGGCACAATTTGGTTCAGAATGCTGTTGTTTTTGCTCGTTTCTGTTGTTTGTATGATTTGCTTTGTGTTTCTTTTCTCTTACCAGGAAAGTGGATGAAGGGAAGGCAGTGGATATTGTCTTCAGTAAGGCCTTTGACAAGGTCCCGCATGGGAGGTTAGTTAGGAAAATTCAGTCGCTAGGTATACATGGAGAGGTGGTAAATTGGATTAGACATTGGCTCCATGGAAGAAGCCAGAGAGTGGTGGTAGAGAATTGCTTCTCTGAGTGGAGGCCTGTGACTAGTGGTGTGCCACAGGGATCGGTGCTGGGTCCATTGTTATTTGTCATCTATATCAATGATCTGGATGATAATGTGGTAAATTGGATCAGCAAGTTTGCTGATGATACAAAGATTGGAGGTGTAGTAGACAGTGAGGAAGGTTTTCAGAGCCTGCAGAGGGACTTGGACCAGCTGAAAAAATGGGCTGAAAAATGGCAGATGGAGTTTAATACTGACAAGTGTGAGGTATTGCACGTTGGAAGGACAAACCAAGGTAGAACATACAGGGTTAATGGTAAGGTACTGAGGAGTGCAGTGGAACAGAGGGATCTGGGAATACAGATACAAAATTCCCTAAAAGTGTCGTCACAGGTAGATAGGGTCGTAAAGAGAGCTTTTGGTACATTGGCCTTTATTAATCGAAGTATTGAGTATAAGAGCTGGAATGTTATGATGAGGTTGTATAAGGCATTGGTGAGGCCGAATCTGGAGTATTGTGTTCAGTTTTGGTCACCAAATTACAGGAAGGATATAAATAAGGTTGAAAGAGTGCAGAGAAGGTTTACAAGGATGTTGCCAGGACTTGAGAAACTCAGTTACAGAGAAAGGTTGAAAAGGTTAGGACTTTATTCCCTGGAGCGTAGAAGAATGAGGGGAGATTTGATAGAGGTATATAAAATTATGATGGGTATAGATAGAGTGAATGCAAGCAGGCTTTTTCCACTGAGGCAAGGGGAGAAAAAAAACCAGAGGACGTGGGTTAAGGGTGAGGGGGGGGAGTTTAAAGGGAACATTAGGTGGGGCTTCTTCACACAGAGAGTGGTGGGAGTATGGAATGAGCTGCCAGACGAGGTGGTAAATGCAGGTTCTTTTTTAACATTTAAGAATAAATTGGACAGATACATGGATGGGAGGTGTATGGAGGGATATGGTCCGTGTGCAGGTCAGTGGGACTAGGCAGAAAATGGTTCGGCACAGCCAAGAAGTGCCAAAAAGCCTGTTTCTGTGCTGTAGTTTCTATGGTTTCTATGGTTTTTCTTTTTGTGTGGGCACTGGGGGTTGGTCTTACTTTTTTTTAAAATCAGGTTCCTTGCTTTGTAGCTGCCTGTAAGCAGACAAATCTCAAGGTTGTATATTTTATACATTATTTGATAATAAACGTACTCCACTCTGAATTAACAGACAAAAGCTGCTGATTTATCTCTTTGCTGTTCGTGAAATCAACTGATTAGATGAATACAAATTATGCAGATCTGTTTTCCAGTGGAAAGATCAGTTTCACACATAAAAATTGCTGGTGAACGCAGCAGGCCAGGCAGCATCTATAGGAAGAGGTACAGTCGACTTTTCGGGTGGAGACCCTTCGTCAGGACTAACTGAAAGAAGAGATAGTAAGGAAAGATCAGTTTCTTTGTTTTACTAGTGCAGATGGTTTAAAATCTGTCTGCCTTCATCGGTAATTACAGTCCAACCAAGGCCTGGGAACAGAGTACCTTGGAACCAAGAGAACATCACCTGCCCTGCTGTAAACCAATCAGCTCCCAGATAACTATCATGTGATCATGCTGTGTCACTGCACCAGCAGGTCATGATGTCGTGCCATAAACACACCATTCTCTCTGAAACCTCAGATCTCCACAGAAAATTAAATGACATCGCACATTTATAAAAATCATACCCAGACATAGTAACAACTGAAATAGAAACACGTTAGCCGCAAATTTAATAACACTTGTTGAACTTATTAAACTGACATCACGTGCCTGTTGTAGGAACCCTCTCAACCTAACTTAAGAAGTAAATTAGATTCAAGTTCAAAAATGTTCATTCTCATTTCTGTATTGCTTTCCGTGAAATATTCAAGACTTATGGGTGTCCAAATGAAGATGTTACAAGTCCTCATATTATGAAAATAACTTGATCCAACAAGCACTTCAGTAGCAGAAGAGTGAATGGTGGCAACTCAGGTTGATAGAGGCACTAAAAACAATGTAAGAGTTCCTTCAATGTGACGGTATAGAATTGGAGGATACTCACTAACATATGACAGCACAGAAATGCAGGACTAGCTTGAATAAGAAAGCCTAGAAGTGCAGGCACGAGGAAATCTGCAGATGCTAGAAATTCAAGCAACACACACAAAAACTGCTGGTGGATGCAGCAGGCCAGGCAGCATCTATAGGAAGAGGTACAGTCGACGTTTTGGGCTGAGACCCTTCGTTAGGACTAACTGAAAAAAGAGATAGTAGATTTGAAAGTGGGAGGGGGATATCCAAAATGATAGGAGAAGACAGGAGGGGGTGGGATGGATTTAAGAGCTGGACAGTTGATTGGCAAAGGGGATACGAGAGGATCATAGGACGGGAGGCCCAGGGAGAAAGAAGGGGGGGGGGAAGCCCAGAAGATGGGCAAGGGGTATAGTGAGAAGCTCAGAGGGAGAATAAAAAGAGAGAGAGAGAGAAAATTAATAATAATAATAAATAAATAAATAATGGATGGGGTACGAAGGGGAGGTGGAGCATTAACGGAAGTTAGAGAAGTCAATGTTCATGCCATCAGGTTGGAGGTTACCTAGAGGGAATATAAGGTGTTGTTCCTCCAACCTGATTATGGGTTCATCTTGACAGTAGAGGAGGCCGTGGATAGACATACCAAAATGGGAATGGGACGTGGAATTAAAATGTGTGGCCACTGGGAGATCCTGCTTTCTCTGGCGGACAGAGCACAGGTGTTCAGCGAAATGGTCTCCCAGCCTGCGTTGGGTCTTGCCAATATATAGAAGGTCGCATCAGGAGCATCAGACGCAGTATATCACTCCAGCCGACTCACAGGTGAAGTGTCGCCTCACCTGGAAGGACTGTCTGGGGCCCTGAATGGTGGTGAGGGAGGAAGTGTAAGGGCATGTGTAGCACTTGTTCCGCTTACAAGGATAAGTGCCGGGAGGGAGATCGGTGAGAGGGATAGGGGGGACGAATGGACAAGGGAGTCGCGTAGGGAGCGATCCCTGCAGAAAGTGGGGGGTGGGGGAGGGAAAGATGTGCTTGGTGGTGGGATCCCGTTGGAGGTGGCAGAAGTTATGGAGAATTATATGTTGGACCTGGAGGCTGGTGGGGAGGTAGGTGAGGACCAGGGGAACTCTGTCCCTAGTGGGGTGGCAGGAGGATGGGGTGAGAGCAGATGTACATGAAATGGGAGAGATGCATTTGAGAGCAGAGCTGGTGGAGGAAGGGAAGCCCCTTTCTTTAAAAAAGGAGGACATCTCCTTTGTCCTGGAATGAAAAGCCTCATCCTGAGAGCAGATGCGGTGGAGATGGAGGAATTGCGAGAAGGGGATGGCATTTTTGCAAGAGACCGGGTGGAAAGAGGAATAGTCCAGGTAACTGTGAGAGTCTGTAGGCTTATAGTAGACATATAATTCTCCGTAACTTCCGCCACCTCTAATGGGATCCCACTGATCTCCCTCCCGGCACTTATCCTTGTAAGCGGATCAAATGCTACACGTGCCCTTACACTTCCTCCCTCACCACCATTCAGGGCCCCAGACAGTCCCTTCAGGTGAGACGACACTTCGGTGCTTCCGATGCGGCCTTCTATATATTGGCGAGACCCGACGCAGGCTGGGAGACCATTTCACTGAACACCTACGCTCTGTCTGCCAGAGAAAGCAGGATCTCCCAGTGGCTACACATTATAATTCCACGTCCCATTCCCATTCTGATATGTCCATCCACGGCCTCCTCTACTGTCAAGATGAAGCCACATTCAGGTTGGAGGAACAACACCTTATGTTCTGTCTGGGTAGCCTCCAACCTGATGGCATGAATATTGATTTTTCTAACTTCCGTTAATGTCCCCCCTCCCCTTCGTACCCCATCCATTATTTATTTATTATTATTATTAATTTTTTTTCTCTCTTTTTTCTCCCTCTGTCCCTCTCACTATACTCCTTGCCCATCCTCTGCGCTTTCCTCCCCCTTTCTTTCTCCCTAGGCCTCCCGTCCCATGATCCTCTCCCTTCTCCGGTCTCGTATCCCTTTTGCCAATCAACTTTCCAGCTCTTGGCTCCATCCCTCCCCCTCCTGTCTTCTCCTATCATTTTGGATCCCCCCTCCCCCTCCCACTTTCAAATCTCTTACTATCTCCTCTTTCAGTTAGTCCTGACGAAGGGTCTCGGCCTGAAATGTCAGCTGTACCTCTTCCTATAGATGCTGCCTGGCCTGCTGCGTTCACCAGCGTTTTAGAAATGCAGGACTGTCTTCAAGTAGAAATGGAGAATCCTCTTCAACACAAGGGTGTGAAAACACAGGACTATCTTCAGCGTGTGAATGTAATAAATGCAGACTTTTCTTCAACACAAGGGTGTCAAAGTGCAGGATTACTTTGAACGATGTAGCAGAGGAATACAGGACTACCTTGAACAGGAATGCTTTGACATGCAGTGCTCGCTTCATCATGAGAATGCAGAAATGCAGAATCCTCTTCAACACAAGTCTGTCAAAACACAGGATTATCTTCAACATGCGAATGTAGAAATGCAAAATTTTCTTCAACACAAAGGTGTCAAAACGCAGGGCTATCTTCAATATGAGAATGTAGAAATGCAGAATTCTCTTCAAACTGAAGGTGTCAAATTACTGGACTACCTTCAACTTGACGAGGTTGAAATACAGAATTCTCTACAACACGAGGATGTCAAAGTGCATAAGTACCGTGATCATTACAGTTTAGAATTGCAGGACTACCTTGAACAAGAGAGCTTAGACATTCTGAACTCCCTTCAGTGTGCAGAAATGAAGGACTACCTTGAAGTAGACAGCTTGAAGTGCAGGGCTATTCAGCAAGGAAGCATTGAGATACAAAGCTATTTTCAATGTGACATCCTACAAATGCAGGGCAGATTACAAAATTGGAATGTACGAGGGGTGATTGACAAGTTTGTGGCCTAAGGTAGAAGGAGTCAATTTTAGAAAACCTAGTCCATTTATTTTTCAACATAGTCCCCTCCTACATGTACACACTTAGTCCAGCGGTCATGGAGCATACAGATCCCTTCTTTGTAGAAGTCGGCGTCTTGGACCTCCAGAAGTGGTCCACAGCTGGGGTGATAAATAAATTCGTGGCCTAAGGTAGAAGGTGATGAGTTATTAACTTCAAACTTTCTGCATAATCACTCAAAGAGTTGAACTGCATGTGCATGTAACGGGAGCTGTATAACTCATCTCCTTCTACCTTAGGCCACAAACTTATCAATCACCCCTTGTAGAATGCAAAACCATCTGCAACGTGGGTGCCCTGGAAGGCAGGATTGTCTTCAATGTGGACGCTTAGAAATGCAGGGCTACTTTCAATATGAGAGTCTATCTTCAAGGTAAGAACACAGAAATGCACGATAGTCTTGAATGAACTGTGGGACCAGCCTCAATGTATAACTTTTCAACATGAAGGCTTAGAAACCCATGACTATCTTAAATGTGAGAACACAGAAATACAGGGCTGACTGCAATGTAACAATTTAGAAATGCAACAAAACCTTGAATGAGACACCTTCGAAATACAGGGCTACCTTCAGTGAGAGTAATGCAAGAATCTACATTGTGAGGACTTATAAATGCAAGACTACCTTAGGTTAGAAATGCAGAACCATCTTTAACATGAGATTGTAGAAATGCAGAACTTTTTTTTCCAATGGGCATATAGAATTACAGAACTATTTTCAATGTGAAAGTGCAGAAATTCAGGACTACCTTCAACTGGGGAGCTTTAGATAAAATGTGTCCACAATCAGGTAACTATGAGATCCGTACAATCTGTGCATACTTGTACTATTGAACAGTTTGTTCAGGAAATTTCGTGGATCGCAATTGTTCTCACTGGGCTTAATCTGATTAGTGGCACAAACAACTTCAAGTTATTTTTAATTTAGCATGGATTTTTAAGTGTAATTGTTTTGACCAATTGTAGATAGGGTTGAGGATAGTTCATCCAACTGTTTGTAATATGTCAATAAAGAATACAAAAAATAAATTGAACTGAAAAAGAAAGTAATCCACCACATTAGGAAACAAATTGTTACTGTTATTTGTTACTGTTTTTATCAGTTTAATGGATTCCTTATCAGATCTCAGTGAGAGGGCTGTAATTAGATTCAAAGTTCAAAGTAAGTTTATTTTCAAAGTAATATATATCACCATATACACCCCTAAGATTCATTTTCTTGCAGGCATACTCAAAAAATCAGCGTGCAAAAGACAACAAACTGTGCAAATATACACACAAAGAAATAACAGTAATAAAATAAATAAACAAAAAATATCGAGAACCTGAGATGAAGAGAATTTGGAAGTGGATCTATTGGTGTGAAAACATGTGAGTGTGGGGTAAGTGAAGTTACCCCTCTGGTACAAGAGCCTGATGGTTGAGTGTTTATATTTTCTCTTCCCTACCTTAAATGGAATACCATCAAAGACAAAAGCTTAAGGGAAAGAGTTAACTGTAGAATACTGGACAGAATCCAACAACAATGATGATTTATATTTGAGCTCAAAAATATCCGTAAAAATTGAAGTACAATAAGTAAGAGCAAGCCTATTTTGGTGTAAAAAATAGACCGTAAATTCTGATTTTTGGAGAGGTTTGCTGACCCTCACTTCTATGTCCTGTGATCTTATCTCGACAGAGGCTGTGAGGGGGTTTCCTAACAAAAACGTTCAGACTTCTAAAGATAAACTTGTGCTTGTTGTTTCAAATGGACCAAGCCCAGTAAAGCCCACTTCTTGATAGAATAATCTGATTTTGTGCTATTCCTGACATGCCCACCATACACCCAGAGTTTATGTAAACACAAATTCATAGCCTTTTCTCTTTATTGCTGTGGTCTGCTTTCCTGGCAAGGTTTCCATTTCTGGCATGCTAGTATACAGTATGTGAAAGGTGAATTGGAAGACCACAAGGCACTGGAGCAGAATTAGGCCTTTGGCCCATCGAGTCTGCTCCACCACTCCATCACGGCTGATTTAATATCCCTCTCATCCCCATTCTTCAGCCTTCTCCCTGTAACCTTTGATGCCTACTAATCAAAAACCAAAAACCTCCACTTTAAATATATCCAATGACTTGGCCTCCACTGTCGTCTGTGGCAATCAAATCCACAGATTTGCCACCCTCTGGCTAAAGAAATTCCTCCTCATCTCCTTCAGGATGTCCTTTTCTGAGGCTGCGCCTCCTCATCCAAGACTCTCCACGATTCAAAACATCCTTTCAATGTCCGTCTATCTAGCCACTTGACCTCTCAAGCCTGCTCCACCATTTTGATATAATGATGGCTACTCTGACTGGCACCTCAGCTTCACATTCCCAGCTACCCACATTAGCTTTCCCCTTTGCTTATCAAGAATCCAAACATGGCATTTAAAAACAAACAGACTCAATTTTCTTCATTCTTTGAGGAAGGGAGTTCTAAAGTCCCACAACTTTGAATTTTCATGCAGTGGCTCCTCCTCATTCAGAGTCAGAATCAGGTTTAATATCATTGGCATATGTTGAGAAATTTGTTCGTTTGTGGCAGCAGTACATAATGTTAACAATATAAATTACAATTAAGTAAGTCGTGCAAAAAGAGAACAGAAGCAGTGAGGTAGTGTTTATGGATTCAGTGTCCATTCAGAAATTTGGTGCTGGAAGGGAAGAAGCTGTTCCTGAAATGTTCAGTGTGGCTTCAGGTTCTTGTATCACCTCCTTGATGGTAGTAATGAGAAGAAGGCATGTCCTGGGTGGTGAGGGTCCTCAATGATGGATGTCACCTTTTTGAGGCATTGGCTTTTAAGGGTGTCCTGGGTGCTGGGGAGGCTGGTGCCCATGATGGAGCTGTTGAGTTTACAACCCTTGCAGCTTTTTCCAATCCTGTGCAGTGGCCCCACCATATCAAAGAGTGATGCAGCCAGTTAGAATGATCTCCACAGTACACCTGCAGAAATTTGTGAGTGTTTGAATGACATAACAAGTCCGGATACAGATGTGTGACTACTTTGTGGAGCACCTGGGGAGTTTAGGGATGCTCTGTTGTCTGCCACTCCAGGCCACCATTCCATTTCCATCCTGGTTTATCAGCAGCATTATAACAATGCCGAACATAGGCTTGAAAAATACACCTCATCTGTTGTCCGAGTACACTGTAGCTTTCTGGATGTACATCACTTCAGGGCTGTTTTTGTGGTCTGTGTTGGGACTAGCCAGTTCTTCTGTACTTTATCCATTTGTGAGATTGAATCAGATTTTCCCTCTCCTTTAGCGCTGCGCTCTTATCCTTGCATTTTGCAAACTTTGCTTGCTTGTACTCCTTCTCCAACCCCACCCTCATTTTCCACCTTCTTCCCCCTTCCCTTCCAATCCTGATGAGGGGTCTCAGCCTGAAAGTTTGATTGCTTATTCCTCGCCATAGTTGCTGCTTAGTCAGACCTCGTCCAGCATTCTGCGTGTGTTGCTCTGGATTTCCAGCATCTGTGGAATCTCTGGTGTTTATGAATTGCAACGATTATGTTTCTTTGTTTGTCTACCTACCCTCCAGCTGTCCTCACCTCACTCTGTCTCATCGACCAGCTGAGTTCTATAGCCTATCCGCACACCAGCCCTACCAAGGATATCCGCTTTGTCCTAGCCAACCATCTTCCACATTAAGGCTAACTTATTTTCTCTTTTTCCCAATGTTAACATACGTTCTGTTAGAGTGAGTCTTTTTGGGTAGACAATTTGTTTACGCTTAAATGACTTTGGCCACCAGACTTCTATTTGACTATTTGACAAAGTACTGTAGATGGAGTCCACAACAATGCGCTTCCTAAAAAGGTGAGAATACCAGATGCTTCTGGTGCCGTAGTTTGACCAGATGCTGTAGTTTCAAAGATATTATTATCTATACATTATAAATATTAATTGTCTTCTATGTTAGCACGTAAAATGCCAAATAAATGTATTGTGGATTTAACTTGCATTCCTAAAGGCTGTGAGTACCAATCCAGACATGTTGGCGTTGGAAGGAAAGGATGAAGTTAGGTGGTGTGATATTTTGTATGTAGCTTCCAAAGGAAGCATTGTCTATGCATTGTCTATAACTTTTTAAGTAGCGATTGCCTTTGTGTTTAGCATATAAATATCGAGCCCACATTGGGCTAGCAGACCTTTCTACCGAAAGCGCCTCCATCTGTATGACGCCTGCTGTACCTTGTTGTGTCGAATAAAGAAGCTGCTTTGTATCTACCAGTGACTCTGTCTCTCCGGTGACTTCATCCACGTTACAACACAGTCCTCCCACAGATTCTGCCTGAGCTGCAGAGAGCTTTCAGCAGTTTTCTGTTCTTAACTTTTGGTTTCTTGACACCGAGGGAATGCGGTATTATCAGAGGGGCTGTCCACATGATGAGACACTCATCCTCTGTGCTGGCGAATGTATCTCTGGATCCCTTGGCAATATGGTCAGGGTATTTTCCAGGCTTCCTAGGAAATACATAACCCTCAACTTGTGACGCATTGGATGGCAACTTTGCCGTTTCTTCAGCATTTAACTGTTTTTTACGAGGCCGAGTTGCTAGCTTGACACCGAACTCAGCATGGATGAAAAGTGTGCCAGGAACTGGCCGAATTTGAACTCGGGACCGCTCACCTCGAAGTCCGGTGCGGATGCCACTACACCACCGGCCGGCTAAAACTCGCAAGAGACCTCACTAAATCAGATTGTCTTGCCAATATCAAAGCGTACTGGTGGAGCTTTGTAACACTGACGGCCTGTTTTCTTTACATTAGCTGTAAAGCACCTTGTACATCAAGATCATGGAAGCTGTGACAAGAACATGGATCATCAATTTTTAATTCCCTTTTCATGTTTCACTTTCAATCCTGAAGCACATTAAACAGACAGAAGCATGAGTTAATCACTTTGTTGTAGTGTTGCCATCCCTGCACTAATTGCTTCAGCCTTATCCTACAACTCACTTTCCCAGGTTTTGTCTGGGAATTCTCCATGGGGGCTGCACCAACAAAGAACATATGCTTGCAAAATAAAAGACCCCACACCCTTTCAAACACAGAGTCACATTTAGAAACTGACCACCTGTGTCCCTTGGTGGCAATTGATGTCTGAGGCTCCACTGCTTCTCATCTGTGACCGCCCACTGACTTCCGTCATGTACTTTAATACCCTGCCCTAACCATCCCACTCTCGACCACCTAACCTTCTGACCCAGGATGGTGTTTCTCATTGGCTTGATTCAACCTCTACTTTCTTCCCAAGACATTTTCCTTCACAGCTGGGGCGAGAGACCATTTTAAGAGGGTGTTTATTTTTATTCCTGTACTCAGATATCTCTTCAATCAGGAGTTTTAACCCTGGTGTCATGGAAATGAGTTTTGCTTGGCTTCCCAGTGGTTGTTTCTCTTTCCTCAACCTCTTTGGAAGGTGTCCAAATATCCAGGCTGGGTACGTAGATAAGACTCATTGTTAATGCAAGCATGGTCAATCCGTCTGATTCTCCTTGCATATGGTTAAGGACTGGGTGCTCTGGTGTTCGTTCTGCTTGGTACTGCGCAAGCACTGCCGGACGGCTGTTACAACGCGCAGTCGGTGTAAATGGCATGGGAGTTAAATTGTAAAGTAAGCTTTTTTGACTAAATCCCCTAAATTGATTTGATTGAGTCTATCTTTAAAAATATTAATGTCAGAAATACTGCACAGGTCTGGCAGCAGAAGATCCCACTCTCTTGTTGATTGGGAACAATTGCTGGAAATCTTAGAAACTTTGATTTATCCTTTATCTTTCCTGGTACTGGTACATTTCCAAACGTTTGTCCATGAAGTGTAGCCACAGTTGTAACAAGGGAAATGATGACTTAACCCAGCAAGATCCTATAAGGAAAGAAACCAGAGTGAACATCTGTTTCAAGTGATCATCTATTCAAGGGTCTCCAGGGAAAACTCAAGCATGCCTTCAAAGAAGACATGGCAGCTCCACTATCTTCTTAGAAGTCTTCATAGATGCAGCATGCCAGCTAAAACTTTGACAAACTTCTATAGATGCACAGTGTAGAGTATTCTAACTGATTGCATTACGGTTTGGTATGGAACACCAATGCCCTGGAATGGAAAAAACCACAGAAGGTGGTGGATACCAGCCAGTGTACCACCTCTGAGTGTACTTAATGGAGTGTTACCATCAGAAAGCAGCATCCATCTTCAAAGTCTCCCAACATCCAGCCACGTCCCTTCTCATGACTTACCATCAAGCAGGAGGCACAGAAGCCTTAGATCCCACACCACCAGGTGCAGGAACAGACATTACCCTTCAACCATCAGGCTCCTGAATCAGCGTGGGTAACTTCACTCTCCTCAACTCTGAACTGATTCCGTGACCTAAGTCACCATATTCCACCTTTTCAGGGACTCTACAACTTACATTCTCACTATTATTTATGTTTTATTGGCCCAATGTGTCTTCTTTTGCACATTGGTTGTTTATCAGTCCTAGCTTAGGTATATCTTTTCATAAATTCTATTGTATTTCTTTAAAATACAATACTGGTACCAGAAACGGTACCACAGCATTAACGCCAGGACCAACAGGCTCCGGGACAGCTTCTTCCACCAGGCCATCAGACTGATTAATTCACACTGACACAATTGTATTTCTATGCTATATTAACTGTTCTGTTGTATCTTACTGTACATAATATTTATTACAAGTTCCTATAATATTGCACATTCAGACAGAGAAGTAACATGAAGGTTTTTACTCCTCACGTATGTGAAGGATGTAAGTAATAAAGTCAATTCAATTAAATTTTCCTGTAAATGTCTGCAAGGAAGTGAATCTCAAGGCGGTATATGGTGACATATGTATATAGATATACTTTGATAATATATTTACTTCGATTTTTCAACTTTTCTCTGAAATGATGTCATTTGCATGCACCTAAGAATGTAGCTTCTCATCTGAAGGGATTCTGAATTATTTTAAGCAAACATCTCAACCTATTCTTTTCAAAGAATGATGTAATACACTCCCGGGGCCTTTGCACAGTTCTACGAAATCGGGCTCCTCTTACCATCTGTTTCAAATGAATGTTCCACCCACCATCTAACAGTCAGATGAAAAAGAACCAGAATAATAAAAACACACAACCAACTTCCTAAAGTAGGAAAATAGTGATGAATTACATGGATTAAGAACCATGGGTTGTGGTTGTCTAGGTTTGGTGAGATCTGGAAAGAGACTGGTCAATTTAAACAAGATATAAAGAAATCTGAATCACCCCTTGTAGCTGCTGAGTCTAATGTTCTGCAAAGCGAAGGGTGGGACATGGAGTTTTTAGCAAGTCATCTTTAAGTAATGTTGAAATTTTGGATCACTCAAGGGAAAGATTGATAACTTCCCACAAACAGATGTTAAAAATGCAACCTATAATTACATCCCCAGTAAACCACTCCAGTCCATTACCCAAGCAGTTCCAAACACAACGTAATCAAGTTCAAGTTAGGGTTATTGTCATTCAACTGCAGACATGTATGCAGCCAAACGAAACAACGCTCCTCCAGACTGCGGTACACATCACTCACACACACTGCACATACAATAATTTAACAAATGATAGGGTGCATATAGGATACAAGTTAAAAAGTAAGCAGTATAACCCTACTTGTGCTTCATATGTGATGACGCCATATGATGAGGTTCATGCATGGTGGCAGGGAGTTCCGTGGCCTTATGACCTGTAGGAAGAAGCTGGTTCCCATCCTAACAGTTCTTTTCCTAATGCTACGGTGCCTCCTGCCTGCTGGTAGGGGCAAAGAGGTCGTTCGATGGTTGGGAGGGATCATTGACAATGCTGAAGGCCCTGTGTACGCAGTGATCCTAATAGATACCTCTAATGGGAGGAAGAGAGACCGCGATGATCCTCTCAGAAGTCCTCACAATCCTTTGTCCTATTCTTTCTAAGATGATTGGCACTGCTGCTGAGTGAAGACATGAAAATTGATCATCTGGAAAGCAGTGTAGGAGGGACAGAGAACAGGAAAGGAAGTTTAGGTCAGTGAGAAAGATCGGTGCACTGAAAGGGACAGATAATCAGTGCAAGAAGTTCACACAGAGACGTGGAAACATAAACAGGAAGGGACAGGTAGAGATAGCAGTAGCAGGCTGTATTGCACACCGATCTGACTCAGGCACAGAGAGGAGAGGGCAAGTTATTTCGCTTCCTGATCAGACACTGGGACAGAGAGGAACAGGTTATATTACACACTGATTGAACACAGACAGAGAGGAACAGGTTATAATACCCACTGATCGAACACTGGGATAGAGGAACAGGTTATATTACACACTATCGGACACTGGGATAGAGAGGAACAGGTTATATTACACACTGATCGGACTCTGGGACAGAGAGGAACAGGTTATATTACACACTGATCAGACACTGGGAGAGAGAGGAACAGGTCATATTACACACTGATTGGACACTGAGACAGTGAGGAACAGGTCATATTTAGATTAGATTAGATAATGAAGACACGCAGTTCTCTTTTATTGTCATTTAGTAATGCATGCATTAAGAAATGATACAATATTTCCTCCGGTGTGATATCACAAAACACAGGACAAACCAAGACTGAAAAAACTAACAAAACCACATAATTATAACATATAGTTACAACAGTGCAACAATACCATAACTTGATGAAGAAATCCATGAGCACAGTAAAAAGTTCAAAGTCTCTCAAATGTCCCACATCTCACGCAGACGGGAGAAGGAAGAAAAACTCTCCCTGCCATGCCGACCACAGTCCAACTCTGAGTCATCTGAAAACTTCGAGCCTCCGATCAGCTCCCGACACCGAGTACTGAGCGCCATCTCTGTCCGAACGATTCGACCTTGATCTCGGTCGTGAACAGCAGGCAAAGCCAGGGATTTTGAGGCCTTCCCTCTGGAAGATTCCCGACCACGCAGTCACGACAGCAGCGATCGAGCGTTTCAGAAATTTCTCCAGATGTTCCTTTGTGCTTTCACATCTGTCTCCATCAAATCAGAATTGTCCACGGCCCCTATTTAACGGATACGATATTATTTTTCACCGGAGGGCTGTGCACGCACGGTGCACTGCTCTCTCTCCTCCCGCCATATTACACACTGATCGGACACTGGGACAGAGAGGAACAGGAATATTACACACTGATCGGACACTGGTACAGAGAGGAACAGGAATATTACACACTGATCGGACACTGGGACAGAGAGGAACAGGAATATTACACACTGATCGGACACTGGGACAGAGAGGAACAGGAATATTACACACTGATCGGACACTGGGACAGAGAGGAACAGGAATATTACACACTGATCGGACACGGATAGAGAGGAACAGGTTATATTACATATAGATCAGACTGGGATAGAGGGAAGCAGCAGACTATGCACACAGTTCCTGGTGCTGTCCGTGTGGTGTTTGCACTTTCTCCCTGTGCCTGGGCGGGTTTGCTTCAGTTTTCGCCCTTGTCCCACTGGCCTGGACTGTAAGGTTAACTGGCTGTAGCCAATATACCATGTGTCGATTTGGTGGGAAGAGGGGGGTGATGGAGTAGAGTAAACAGGCTTGTGGGGGAAATATTTTTCAGGTTAAATAAGTGGGGGAATGGGACGACTCTGAGAGCTGGCACAGACTTGATAGGTTGAATGACCTTCGATATCGGAAAGAATTACAAAACGTCCCTCCGAGAGCAGATTGGCCATCCATTTCAGATACACTTCGAAGGATGACAGCCTTAGCAATGCAGCACTCCATTTCACCTGCATTTACCGCGCAGGGGTCTGGTCTGAGACCTGGAACTCGCTAGCTTCTGTCTGATAGGGGAAGCTGCTGCCACCAGGAAGAAGGCAACTCTGTATGCACTTAGATCAATCTCTCCATAACCCATCTTTATCTCCTGATCATTCACACTGCTTGCTTGGTCCACAGATTACAAAGAGCAGAAATGTATTCAGAAAATGTTGGGAACACCCAAGGGAAATTCTAGCAACTCCCCAACAATTTGCCAGCCTTTAGCCTTGTATGCTTCAGCAGCTTCTGGACTCCTCATGAATTGGAAGTCCCAAATCTCCTGGCTTGCTTCTGTTGGTGGGATCTAGCTGTGATCCTAAATTGGACTCTGGCACAGTACAACCTTCCTGAATTCCAAACATGCTCGAGGTGACTTCACTGAACTTGTGGCTAGTTAACTTTGTGCAGGAACTGTCATGAATGGGGAATGGTTAAGAGAACAAAAGTGAAGAAATGAGCTATTTATATAAATATGGCATATAAAAATTAATATAATTTGCTTTAATAATTTTAATTCTTAACTTTTTAAATATTTATAAATCTTAATACCTCTTATAGTTAAATTGGTTTATTATTTGTTGAATGTTTGCAAATGAGGGACATTCAGAAACATTCATAGGGTTTACCATCTTTGACAGGTGGTAAAGCAGTAGGTTGGCTTAGCTGTCTGTCACTATGCATGTCTGTCATTTCATGGTGCTCGATTTGGCCCATTCTCTTGATGCCTGCTGCCGTACAAACTTTGCTACTCCTGTTATTGATTGCACACGTCAATAACGAGGCAAGAGGTAAGTGCAAAGCTTTTCCCTACATCAGCAGCAAGCATAGGAAGTGAGGCACCATTAGCAATATCTTCCGCCTTTCTGACCCAATATATCCTGCATGATGTCTGACATAATGCTAGGATGTATGGAGTTTATTTATTTATTTAGAGATAAAGTGCAGAATAGGCCCTCCTGTTCCACCAACAACCCTCCAATTTAACCCTAGTTAATCACAGGACAATTTACAATGACCAGTTAACCTACTAACTAGTAAAGCTTTGGACTGTGGGTGGAAACCAGAGAACACAAAAGAACGTACAAACTCCTTACAGATGACATCGGAATTGAACTCAAACTCAAGCTATAACAGTGTCGCACTAATTGCTACACTACTGTAAAGTTTCAGCATCGTGCTCACCATTACACTACCGTAAAGTTTCAGCATTGCGCTGACCGCTACTCTGCCGTAAAGTTTCAGTGTCACACTAACTGTTATACTACCGTAAAGTTTCAGCATTGCGCTGACCGCTACTCTGCCGTAAAGTTTCAGTGTCACACTGACTGTTACACTACCGTAAAGTTTCAGCGTCGCGCTGACCGTTACTCTGCTGAAAAGTTTCAGCGTCACACTGACTGCTACTCTGCTGTAAGGTTAGATCATCGCACTGACCGCTACTCTGCCATAAAGTTTCAGCGTCCCACTGACCGCTACAGTACCATAAAGTTTCAGTGTCACGCTGACCACTACTCTGCCATAAGGTTAGAGCATCGCACTGACCACCACTACTATTGTAAAGTTTCAGCGTTGCGCTGACCGTTACTCTGCCGAAAAGTTTCAGCATCACGCTGACCACTACACTACCGTAAAGTTTCAGCATCACGCTGACCACTACTCTGCCATAAGGTTAGAGCGTCTCATTGCCCGCTACTCTGCCATAAAGTTTCAGCGTCGCACTGACCGCTACACTGCAGTAAAGTTTCAGCGTCACGCTGACCGTTGCACTACAGTAAAGTTTCAGCGTCGCGCTGACCGTTACTCTACAGTAAAGTTTCAGCGTCACACTGACCGCTACTCTACCATAAGGTTAGAGCGTCGCACTGACCGCTACTCTGCCATAAAGTTTCAGCGTCACACTGACCGCTACTCTACCATAAGGTTAGAGCGTCGCACTGACCGCTACTCTGCCATAAAGTTTCAGCGTCGCACTGACCGCTACACTGCAGTAAAGTTTCAGTGTCACGCTGACCGTTGCACTACAGTAAAGTTTCAGCGTCGCGCTGACCGTTACTCTACAGTAAAGTTTCAGCGTCACACTGACCGCTACTCTACCATAAGGTTAGAGCGTCGCACTGACCGCTACTCTGCCATAAAGTTTCAGCATCGCGCTGACCGCTACTCTGCCGTAAAGTTTCAGCATTGCGCTGACTGCTACACTACCGTAAAGTTTCAGCATCACGCTGACCACTACTCTGCTGTAAGGTTAGAGCATCGCACTGACTGCTACTCTGCCGTAAAGTATCAGTGTTGCGCTGACCGCTACTCTGCCGTAAAATCTCAGCGTCGCGCTGACCACTACTCTGCCATAAGGTTAGAGCATCGCGATGACCGCTACTCTACTGTAAAGTTTCAGCGTTGCGCTGACCGCTACTCTGCTGTAAGGTTAGAGCGTCGCACTGACCGCTACTCTGCCGTAAAGTTCCAGTGTTGTGCTGGCCGCTACTCTGCCGTAAAGTTTCAGCGTCGCACTGACCGCTACACTACAGTAAAGTTTCAGTGTCACGCTGACCGTTACTCTGCTGTAAAGTTTCAGCGTCGCACTGACCGTTACACTACCGTAAAGTTTCAGCGTCATGCTGACCGCTACACTACAGTAAAGTTTCAGCGTCGCACTGACCGCTACACTACCGTAAAGTTTCAGTGTCGTGCTGACCGTTACACTACAGTAAAGTTTCAGCGTCGTGCTGACCGTTACACTACAGTAAAGTTTTAGCATCACGCTGACCGCTACACTACAGTAAAGTTTTAGCATCACGCTGACCGCTACTCTGCCATAAAGTTTCAGCGTCGCACTGACTGCTACACTACCGTAAAGTTTCAGCGTCACGCTAACTGCAATGCTGCCATGGCATCCTTAGAACATGAGAAACAAACCCTTGGCAGGGTTTAGCACAGAGTCATCGAAGGATAAGGTACGTTTATCCAGTAAAGATACTGATAGACTTTAAGGAGAAAGCTGCAGCTAATGGCTTTAAATGCTTTTGTTGCCCTTGTCATTTTAAGGGGTTTGAGCTGTGTTGTTGAAGCAGCCAAGGTGAGCTTCTGGACTGTATTTTGTAGATTCAGCAACAATAAATATTAACTGGCGATGTTCAGGCTGTCTGCTTGCCCCTGAGTATTCTTGCTGCTGCTCTCCATTGCAGTTTTGCCTTGTAGATGGAGCAAAAGCTTTGAGGAGCCAGGAGATGAGTCAGATGGCATAGACTACCTACCCTCAGATCTGCTCTTTCAACTAACATTTTCATGTGGCTCCTCTAGTTGTGACCCAAGGGATTTTAATCGTGGGTGTCTCCTTAATGATAATATACTGGAACAAGCAGCCTATGTGCAAAGAAAGACAAACTGTGCGAATGAATAATGTCGAGAACATGAGTGGATAGAGACCTTCAAGTGAGTCTGTAGGTCGTAGAATCTGCTCAGAGCTGGGTGAGGGAAGTTATCCACACTGGTTCAGGGGCCTGGTGGTGGTTGGGTAATGACTGTTCCTGAACCTGGTGGTGTGGGACCCAAGTGAGAAGAGAGCATGGCCTGATGGTGGGGGTCGTTGATGGAGGATGCCGATGGGGCGGCAGCACTACCTGGAAATGTGCTCACTGGTTCTGTGGTAATAGTAGCTGTGGTAATTAGAATCCTCAATTCCCAGAGTCTAGTCTGACACCAACCTACACATAGTCATAGTCATGGTCATAGCCACAGTCATACTTTATTAATCCTGGGGGAAATTGGTTCCAACCATACACACACACACACACACACACACACACACACACCCACACCCACCTGACCATTCCACTCCCTTTGCAATTTTTGCTCATTTACATTGTTTACATTTACATAATTTATTTTTATATTGTAATTTGTCCTTTACTGTGCTTATTGTCTTGTTTATTAATTATTGTACTGTCTTGCACTGTTTTGTGCACTTTATGTAGTCCTGTGTAGGCCTGAAGTCCAATGTAGTTTTGTGTTGTTTCAGGTAGTCTAGTGTAGTTTTGTGTAGCACCATGTTTCATGTAGCACCATGGTCCTGGAGGAACATTGTTTTGTTTTCACTGTGTACTGCACCAGCAGTTACGGTTGGAATGACAATAAAAGTGACTTGACTTGAAATGAGCATGAATGTGGTTTCAGAGGTGGTGACTAAGTTGCTCGTTGTGTTACTTTGCAGACAGCGGTAGTGTGGAAGTTGTATTCCACTCTGGTACACCCCAGGTAAACCCCACTGATCCATGCTGTCTGCCAGAGTTTCCTCATCAATCTATAGGGAGCTGTTTGATGATCTGCATGCACTAAGTGGTGCATAAATGCAGCTTGAGAGATCCCGTGGGATACTCTGATCACGTGCTCGGTGAGAATCAGGTTGACAAACAAAACAGGAAGCTGCAGAGGAAGTAGTGACTTGAACTGAAATCCAAACCAGGGTCAGCTGGCAACAAGCCCGCTCCCCATTTTCCAAGTGTCAGGGCAAACTGACCTCAAAATGTTTCCAAGCTCTGATATTTAAACTAGAACACGGCGAATCTGGCAAAGTGTCTGATCAGTCACGGATATCTCTCTCTCCTTACCTGAAAGAGCTAGTAAACAACTTGCTCAGAGCAAACTAGACTAGACTCAAACGGAAATCTGCTGTGAATTACCACACTGAGTCAAGTAGGTGATGAGTGCCAGGCTACATCTTAACAACAAACCGGAGCCCAAAACACCGGCTTTACAAAATGTAATGGCATTAAGTCCATGACTACACTCTAATTGAGTGAGCTTATGCTCTGTTCGGTTGCTCCTGTCATCACGTTAATCCCAGTACCAGGCTGCTATAACAGACAGAGCACATTCACCCACTTACGGTAAATGTTCTGGAATGCATTTAAAGTTCAGTATCTTAACTCTATTTACTCTCACTGGTCACATACAATGCTGTTTACATTGCAAATACAAGTGGTTACTTATGCATTTATGCACATTTTATTTCTTTAACCATAAAATGTATATTTTTACATAATTCTTTATTCTTTATAATTGTTGCATGTCTCACCAACACACCACTGTAAACTCCTACAACATATAAACGTATATGGCGAATAAAGTTGACCCTTGACCCTTGATATCCTTAGTGATCCGGCCCAATAACTAACTGTCAGTTCCAATTGACACCTTGACCCTCAACACATCCTTGGCGTGTGAATCGTAGACACAAAATACTCTGCAGATGCTGGGGTCAAAGTAACATGCACAACACACTGGAGGACCTCAGCAGATCGGGCAGCGTCCGTGGAAATGAACAGTCTAGGGTCTCGGCCCGAAACGTTGACTGTTCGTTTCCACAGATGCTGCCCGACCTGCGGAGTTCCTCCAGCGTCTTGGCATGTGAAGCAAAACACAAAACGCTGGGGGACCTCAGGGGGTCAGTCAGCATCTATGGAGGGAGATGGGTCAACATTTCAGGTGAGACTCTTCGTCCGGACTCAATCAGGACTCTTGGTGTGTGCTTTTGTTTTGGGTGGGAGCAGCTTGTGTGGAAATGGCAGGAGGGATAGGTTGGAAAAATGGTGGGAGCCCTAGGCCTGCATTAGTAAGAAGTTCTTTGCAGTCACAGATTCACAAGACACAGATTTAGGCCACTCAGACCACATCCCATTACATATTTCTTTATCATCATCCTGTTTATTCTTACACCCTCCTCCATTTCCATCAACTCCAGCCAGATTTTGTCACTGCCTTACCTTTATTTATCAGTGTTCACAGTGGCTGGTCAGTCAACCCTTCACATCTTTGAGCCAGATCTGAGAATCAGAGCACCTAGCAGAAACTTATGCATCTCTGGGAGTATGTGCCAATCCTACACAGACAGCACTGAATCCAAGAGGTCCAACTCAAAACTTGTATTCCATAGTTTTCCTAAATGCCTCCCCTGTACAGAAAGTCTTTGTCATTTACGCAAAATCCATAATGAAGCATATAATCTCAGTACTGCACAACAGGATTCATTAGTTTTTCCCTCAGCTCCAGAACAGCTGGACAATGAAGATACTCAGTGTTCAACATTATCAAACCCTCAAAGCTTATCACTAATCTCTAAGACCTAGCCCTCAGTATTTCCCTGTGCAACTGGATCCTCACTGGCAGACCTCAGTTAATACTATAGGGCAAAATCATCTCCATGCCCATCAACAGCACAGGTGCTCCACAAGGCTACACGCTTTACGTTTATGACTGTGTGGCTAAATACAGCTCCAATGCCATATTTAACTTTGCTGACGTCACCACTTTTGTTGGCCAAATCAAAGGTGGTGACAAATTGGCATATGGGGGGAGATGGAAAATCTAGTTGTCACACGGGGGCGCTGGGAGCGGACCCAGATGCAAGACACAAACACGTCTTGTGAGGTTCACTAAATTGAGTTTATTGCTCATTACAAGGAGAGCAAAGCGGAAGCACCCAAGCAGAGTCCACTGCCAAGAAGGCCCACCAGCGCCTTTACTTCCTGAGAAAGCTAAAGAAATTTGGCTTGTCCCCTAAAACCCTCACTAATTTTTATAGATGCACCATAGAAAGCATTCTTCTAGGGTGCATCACAACCTGGTATGGAAGTTGTCCTGTCCAAGACCAGAAGAAGCTGCAGAAGATCGTGAACACAGCCCAGCACATCACACAAACCAATCTTCCGCCCTTGCACTCACTTTACACTGCACACTGTCGGAGCAGTTCTGCCAGGATAATCAAGGACACGACCCACCCAGCCAACACACTTTTCGTCCCTCTTCCCTCTGGGAGAAGGCTCAGGAGCTTGAAGACTCGTACGGCCAGATTTGGGAACTGTCACAAGGGGGTGCTGGGAACGGACCCAAATGCAAGAGACAAACACTGAAGTACAAGGAACAGGACTTGACTAGAGTAGGGACGTGACAGGATTCAGGCAAGGAGCAGGGACAAGAACGCAGAGTTGGGCTAGGGAAAGCAGGACCAGGACTAGGAACCATGGACTAGGAGACAAAGCTTGAACTCCGAGCCCGAGACTGGACAAGGACTCAGAACCTGGGTCTTGCCTCGGGCTCGGACCCCAGAACCAGGCAAAGACAAGACATGGCTTGAGGCTTGGGGTCTTGGGTCTTGAGCTTGGTTTGGGATCCTCGAGGCTTTGGGTCTTGGGTCTTGAGCTTGGCTTGGGATCCTCGAGGCTTGGGGTCTTGGGTCTTGAGATTGGCTTGGGATCCTTGAGGCTTGGGGTCTTGGGTCTTGAGCTTGGCTGGGATCCTCGAGGCTTGGGGTCTTGGATTTTGAGCTTGGCTTGGGGTCTTGGGTCTTGAGTTTGGCTTGGGATCCTTGAGGCTTGGGGCCTTGGGTCTTGAGCTTGGCTGCAGGCTGGGGTCTTGGGTCTTGAGCTTGGCTTGGGATCCTTGCGGCTTGGGTTCTTGGAGCTTGGCTTGGGATCCTTGAGGCTTGGGTTCTTGGAGCTTGGCTTGGGATCCTCGAGGCTTGGGTTCTTGGAGCTTGGCTGCAGGATCGTCGAGGTTAGGGTTCTTGGAGCTTGGCTGCAGGATCTTTGTCTTGAAATGCGGAGGCTGATAACTCGGAGACTGGAGCTGAGAGACAGACTGGGAACTGAACATCAACATAGAGCCGGGACTTATCCTTTGACAAGCCAGGACTCATCTTTAACACAACACAAACATGAGACAGGCAGAACATAGACATAGAGCTGGGACTTATCCTACGACAAGCCAGGACTCAACTTCATCTCCACACCGAGGTGGGACAGCTCTCTCCGTCAGGTAACAGCAGAAAGGCTGGACTTACCCAACAGAGGCAAGGACAAGACAAGACAGGTCCCCCCGCAGGGCAACGGTAAAACGGCCTGGCTTACCCCACGGAGGCGAGGACAAGACAAGACAGATCCCCCCGCAGGGCAACGGTAAAACGGCCTGGCTTACCCCATGGAGGCGAGGACAAGACAAGACAGATCCCCCTGCAGGGCGACGGTAAAACGGCCTGGCTTACCCCACGGAGGTGAGGACAAGACAAGACAGATCCCCCTGCAGGGCAACGGCAGCACAGCCTGGCTTACCCCACAGAGGCAAGGACAAGAAGAGACAAACACCAAAGAACAACAGACAGTTCCATCTCTGCTCCAGGGAAGCTCCGAGTCTCAGTTCGGCCAGCAACCTCAGCTGGCTACAGAAACAGCCAGATCCCTACCTAGCTCGGAGTGGCTGGCAACGACTCAGCTGGCCTGGGAAACAGTCAAATCCATACCGCAAAGACAACTCCAACAAGTGGCAACAAGTCTCCATGAAGCAGTGGTCCTCCAACCAGGCCTAGAGATCACAAATGGTTTCACTAGCCTTCCATCAGCAGGTTGCTCCAAGGGGGACTGACAAGACAAACCAGCCGCCCACACTCAATCCCAAGGCTACTTATATTGCAAGCCCAAAGATGGGCATCTGGTGCCTATGATTAACTCAAACAAGGGACAGCTGGAAGACCTGGAGTCCTGTGTCCACAGACCGGACCGTGAACCGGAATGCAGACTTCACGGACCAGACCGTGAACCGGAATGCAGACTTCACGGACCGGACCATGACAGGAACAGCTTCTTTCCAACTGTGATAAGATTGCTGAACGGATCCTGACCTGGATCTGGGCTGTACCCTCCAAATATCCAGACCTGCCTCTCAGTTTTTTAGGACTACCTTATCTTCCCTTTTCTATTTTCTATTTATGATTTATAATTTAAATTTTTAATATTTACTATTGATTTGTACTCCAGGGAGTGCGAAGCGCAGAATCAAATATCGCTGTGATGATTTTACGCTCTAGTATCAATTGTTTGGCGACCATAAAGTACAAAGTATAAGTAAAGAATAGCGTAATGGACAAGGACTCGGGCCCTGGACTAGGATGGGACTAAAGGTCTGGGCTAGGACTCGGAATACGGACCTTGGAGCCAGGACTCAGAGCACGGACCTCGGAGCCAGGACTCGGAACACGGACCTCAGAGCCAGGACTTGATACTTGAACCTCCAGAACCAGGACTTGATACTTGAAACCTCCAGAGCCAGGACTTGATACTTGAAACCTCCAAGGCCAGGACTTAATACTTGAAGCCTCCAGGGCCAGGACTTAATACTTGAACCTCCAGAACCAGGACTTGATACTTGAAACTTCCAGAGCCAGGACTTGATACTTGAAACCTCCAGAGCCAGGACTTGATACTTGAACCCTCCAGAGCCAGGACTTGATAGTTGAAACTTCCAGAGCCAGGACTTAACACTTGAAACCTCCGGGGCCAGGACTTGATGCTTGAAACCTCCAGAGCCAGGGACTCTTCTTATTCATTGGACACAGAACATAAAACACTGAGCCGGGAATCCTCCTCAGACACAGGACAGAGTCAGGACTCTTCTTGACACAGGATCAGGACCCTTCCAGGGTACAGGGCCAGGATCCCTTTTAGATGCAGGACATGGATACGGAGACCACACAACGATAGACAGTACTATAACTGGGCACAAGTATGCTTCAAGCAGTGGCGAGTTCTTGACTCACCCCGGCGGGTTAACTTTGACTGACCCGCTCTGGCAAGGGAAGGCGGCTTGCTGGCATTTGCTTCGGGAGGAGACTAGGCTTGCTCTGGCAAGAAACTTAGTTGACTCCAGCCAGATGACATTGGCTGGTACTACCTTCGGCGACTTCGTAAACGCTCTCGTGCCGAGCGGCTGAAAGCTGGAGACTATAAACTGCTGGTTCAGCTGAGAGTAAATTGCCTCTAATCACCAAGCCCGAGGGACACGGAAAAACAGGGAACCAAAGGGAAACATGGAGTCAACGGTCTGGATCGTAACACAAACAAGGTAAATTTAAAGGGAACCCGATCTGGACCATGACACTGGTTGAGTGGTACCATAACAACCTCTCACTCAGCATCTACAAGGTCAAAGAGCTGAGTATTTACTACAGGAGGAAGAAGTCAGAGGTCTCCATGAGCCAGTCCTCATCAGGGGATCAAAGGTGGAAAGGGTCAATAACTTTAAATTCCTTGGGATTAATGTATCAGAGGACCTGTCCTGGGACCAACATATAAATGTCATCATGAAGAAGACATTACAGTGTTTCTACTTTCTTAGAAGTTTGCATAGACTCAGCATGTCACCAAAGTGGTGGATACACGCAAAGCCCTCCCACCTTCGAGTATGTTTACATGAAGCGCTGCCACAAGAAAGCAGCGTCCATCATTAAAAATTCTCCCCCATCCAGGCCATGCTCTCCTCTCTCTGCTACCCTCATGAAGGAGGAGAAGGAGCCTTAGGTCCCACACCACCAGGTTCAGGAGCAGTTATCACCATTTGACCATCAGGCTCCCGAACTGGTGCGGGCAACTTCATTCGCTACCATTCTGAACTGACTTTACAACCTTCCAGTTTAAATGGCGCCGGGGATGCCCAGCGACTGCTTATCAGTGGCAAACAAAACAACAAAAACTACTAAGGACCTTATTAATAACGATCGCCGCTGACAATGGAGAGGCGAGGTGAGCGGAGATGGGGATGGGTGTGAAGGCGAGGCATGGTTGAGGCAAGTGGAGACAGGGTTGAAGCAGAGTCGAGGCATCCCCGAGAGCGAGGGAAAAGCCAATGTTTGATCGATTTAAGAGCCATGCAAAATTGGAAAGTCGGGTATGGGCCGGATATGGTGGCAGAATCCAGGTCTCAGAGCAAATCAAGGGCAAGGAATGATAGTGACTGATGTTTGGGTGATTTAAGCACTGGGCCAGATTATGAAAGTCAGGGTGTCGGTATCAGGATTGAGGGATGGGCCAGTTCAGCTCGCTGCTCTGTGACATTTACTCAGCTCTGCGCTCAACTGAGGCTCTGGCCTTCTCCAGCTGCAGTGAGGCCTGGCTCCGTGTCTCTCATGAAACTACTTGCTGAATTCTATTTGCTTACTTGTTTGCACAATTCGTTTTCTTTTTTCTTCACACATTGGGTGTTTAACAGTCTTTTTCTAATGGCTTCTTTTGGGGTTTCTTTGTTTTGCAGCTGCCTGTAAGAAGACGCTAGATTAATAATAAATGAATCTTTGACCTTTGTATACATCCTTGAAAGTAAATGTACTTTGAACGTTGAACTTTGAACCTACAGACTCACTTTCAAGGACCCTTAACAACTTGTGTTCTTAATTTTGTTTTATTTGCACAGGTTCTTTTGCATATTGGTTATTTATCATTCTTTGTCTGTTTTTGTATAATTTTTCATGAAATTCTATTGTATTTCTTTTATATGTAAATACAAGAAAATGAATCTCAGGGTTGTATGTGGTAACATTTATGTACTTTGATAATAAATTTACTTTGAACTTATTCTTCGCTGTGAACCTGTTCCACTATTCACTTTACCTGCACTGTTCCATATCCTCAGTGTCCCAGCAGATATTCACCCTATGTGCTCTTGAAAGCTATCTATATATTCTACAATTCAAGAACATTTCCATAAGACCATAAGGTATAGGAGCAGAAGTAGGCCATTCAGCCCATTGAGTCTACTCCACTAATCAATCATGGGCTGATCCAATTCTTCCAGTCATCCCCACTCCCCTGCTTTCACCCATACTGTTTGATGCCCTAGCTAATCAAGAACCTATCTATCTCTGCCTTAAATACACCCAATGACGGCCTCCACAGCTGCTCGTGACAACAAATTCCACAGATTTACCATTGTCTGAATAAAGTAATTTCTCTGCATCTCTGTTCTAAAAGGACGTCCTTCAATCCTGAAGTTATGCCCTCTTGTCCTAGAATCCCCTACCACGGGAAATAATTTTGCCATATCTAATCTGTTCAGGCCTTTTAACATTTGGAACGTTTCTATGAGATGCCCCCTCATTCTCCTGAACTCCAGGGAATACAGCCCAAGAGCTGCCATATGTTCCTCATATGGTAACCCTTTCAATCCTGGAATCATTCTTGTGAATTCTCTTCAACGTCGGTACATCCTTTCCAGAAGAAGGAGCCCAAAACTGCACACAACTCTCCAAGTGTGGTCTCATGAGTGCCCTATAGAGCCTCAGCATCACATCCGTGCTCTTATATTCCATACTGTACCTCTAGAAATGAATGCCAACATTGCATTTGCCTTCTTCACCACTGAATCAATCTGGGGTTAACCTCTAGGGATCCTGCACGAGGACTCCCAAGTACCTTTGCGTCCCTGCATTTTGAATTCTCTCCCCATCTAAATAATAGTCTGCCCGTTTATTTCTTCCACCAAAGTGCATGACCATACACTTTCCAACATTGTATTTCACTTGCCACTTCTTTGCCCATTCCCCTAAACTATCTAAGTCTCTCTGCAGGCTCTCTGTTTCCTCAACACTACCCGCTCCTCCTCCGATCCCTCTCTTTATGTGAAATTAATTGTGTATATAACACTCATAAGAGTTAAAATTCATTTCCAGTTAGAACAGAAGATGTTAATTGGAAGTTATTAATACAGGCTCAATAGTTGAGGCTACAGCTCTGATCTGGTGTTGCTCCATTGGTTATAGATTATCAGTTTGAAACACGGCTTATGCATCCCACTCTAGACAAGTCCCTGACTATGCCAGTATAGTACCCCCATACCAGTGCACTGTTATCTTATGCGATAAGATCATGGTTGAGGCTCACCTTAAGACCATATCTGTAAAATATTTCCCCAACTACTCCTCAACTCTCGACCACTTGCCAAGTATTTCAATTGAAGCAAGTCATTCAGAACATCCTCACTAAAACAGACTGACTGGTCTCCACTCCACTCTCCACTGTTCACCACTGTTCTTTACCAGAAGTGCCGAAGTATACCTGCAAAACATGTGCAGAAAGACCCCTTGTGTTTGGAGGGAAGCACACTGACATTTAGACTAAGTGGTATCATCTTGAGTGAAGTTGAGTGGTACCAGAAAACTTGACTGAAGGACTGAGCATTACAAAGGATGCCACTTGGCTATTCCAGTGTTTATGACGCTGTTTTTGTTGTCCATTTTCCTTTCCCCAGTGTTGCTGGAACTGGACTAAACACATGCAGTAAAAGATAATGAAAAGCTTGTGCCCTAGTATGCTTAAGATAATTATCCAATAGCTCCTAAACCCTTAAAGGAAATGGGACAGGGGGGTTGGGGTTTGGGATGAAAGCTTGCGAGTGAGATCCATATACTTCTTTGCAAATTCTTGTAAAAAACGTAAGAGTTAAATAGACTATATGGTGCTTGGAGTCTGCTCCAACAATAATCAAATACTCAGTTTTTCTTACGGCATAGACCGCTTGGCTTTATGAGTTTGTGTTGACTGCCAGTCCAATCCTATCCACTCATTTATTTCTGAGTGATCACCTCTCTCTCTCGCTCGCTCACCAACTCTCAATCCAGCGGGACTAAGCATAAGTTACCATGGCCAATTGACCTGTGGACCAGACCCCCTTTGGCTTGCGGGTGGATACTGAAGCACCAGGGAGAAACGGGCACTGGCACGGTCACAGGGAGAGAATGCATACTCCACACAGGCAGAATTGGAGGACAAGATGCAACTCAGGTCACGGGAGTTGTCAACAGCTCCAATAACGGACCTGTGAATGAATTCTCCGTTCTTGCTGTAAGAGTCAATGCAGTTTACAAATACTCAATTGACTTCCAGCTTCAGGAGATGCTCAAAGCTCAAATTAAATTCATTATCAAAGTACATGCATGTCACCATATACAACCCGAGATTTATGTTCCTGCAGGCATACTCAAAAAATCCATAGAATAATAACCATAATAGAATCAATGAAAGACCGTACCAACTTGGGCATTCAGCCAGTATGCAGAAGGCAACAAACTGTGCAAATACAAAAAGAAAGAAAGAAAAATAATAAATAAATAAGCAACAAATATCGAGAATGTGTGATGAAGAGTCCCTGAAAGTGAGTCCATAAGTTGTGGGAACATTTCAGTGATGAAGCAAGCGAAGTTATCCCCTCTGGTTCAAGAGCCTGATGGTTGAGGGGTGATAACTGTTCCTGAACCTGGTGGCGTGAGTCCTGAGGCTCTTGTAACTTCTTCCTGATGGCAGCGTCGAGAAGAGAGCATGGCCTGGGTGGTGGGGCTCCCTAAAAATGCATGCTGCTTTCCTGCGACAACGTTTCTTGTGGATGTGCCTAAAGATGGGGAGGGCTTTACCTGTGAAAGATTGGGCTGTATCCACTACTTTTTGTAGGATTTTCCATTCAAGGGCATTGGTGTTTACATACCAGGCTGTGATGCAGCCAGTCAATATACTCTCCACCAGACATCTGCACAAGTTTGTCAAAGTTTTTAGATGCCATGCTGAATCCTGAGTAAGTAGTGATGCTGCCGTGGTCTTTTTGTAACTGCTCTACGTGCTGGGCCCAGGACAAGGCTTCCAAAAGTAAGTTTCCAATGCAGCATTCCACAAAAGAGGACTGTCTGTCTTGTCATAGACTTTTTACTGTACTTGTTCTGTACTACAGAGCACTTAAGAAGCCACTGACTGTCTGTGCTGAAAGTCTTGGCAAGGCTGATAAAATACGGCTAAAATTAACACGGTATTGAGTCATGACTATGGAAACATTCCGTACAAATCAAAGGATTACTCAGCAGACGCTGATGATCAGACCACATCTGCAGTTTTGTTTCTCCACGTTTTGGATGATAAAATTACTTTGCAAATGATTGAGAAAAGTGAACAGTAATTTGTAGATTTAAAAATAAATCTTCTCAGATAGATTTAAGTACCTCAGTCTTATTAGTGTAGCACAGATTTCAAGGAGACAGGGAGGGACCCCTTTAAGTAATGGAAAGATCGTATCGTGCTCACTTGATATGCCATTAGATCTCTGATGCTTGCTAGAAATTCAAATTATGTTTGTGCAGTAATGAATTAGACCTGAAGTACTTCTCCCACAGTGTGGTGAGGCTCTGGTGTATATTGCTGGCTGGTGTGGTAGGTTAATGTCACTTGAATTTATTATTTTGCCAAACAACATAAACAGCTCTTACTTCTCTCATTTCCCCAATTGCAGGTTTGACCTCCTAGGATCAAGGTGCAAAGGTCAAACCCATGATTGGCGGGTCTTCAGATTGATGTCGCGAGGTCGGTGAAGTGCAGAGGGCAAAGCGGAAGGTCAAAGTCCATCACTCAGCAGGTCTGGATGTAGAGGGCGCGCCCAGGCCAGAGGCTGGAGGCCGGAGGCCGGAGGCCTGATGTCTGTAAGATTGAGAGTCCAGAGCCAAAGACTGGAGTCTGGAGGCAGCCTGTTGTTTGGGTTGGGGACCTGTGTGTGTGAGGGGGTGGGCGAGTGAGAAAGGGCTCGTTTTCCCCTTGCTGTCTTGTTATGTTCTATCGTTGTTGCTGCTGCTTGTGTTGTTGTGCTGAACATGCTACGTTTATGCCAGGTTTCAGGCTACTCCCAGCACATCTTTGACTGAGTCGGTTGTTAACGCAAGCGACACACCTCACTGTAAGTTTTGATGTATAGTACATGTGGTAAATAAATCTGAACCTGGCCCATTATCATTGTGGCCTTTCAGAGCACTTGAAAGGTGAGCTGGCTACCTGGGAAGATGCTCATTGACCTCGAAAGCTTCATCACCTTGGCCCTCCACATTGACAAGTATCGAGAAGGCCTTCATTGCTAGAGGGATTGAATTTAAGAGCAGGGAGGTTATGCTGCAATTGTACAGGGTACTGGTGAGGCTGCACCTGGAGTACTGTGTGCAGTTCTGGTCTTCTTACTTGAGGAAGGATATACTGGCTTTGGAGTGGATGCAGAGGAGGTTCACCGGGTTGGTTTCAGAGATGTTGGGGTTAGCCTATGAGGAGAGATTGAGTCACCTGGGACTGTACTTGCTGCAGTTCAGAAGAATAAGAGAATATCTTAAAGAAACACATTAAATTATGAAAAGGATAGATAAGATACAGGCAGGAAAGTTGTTTCCACTAACATCAAAGTTGCTGGTGAACGCAGCAGGCCAAGCAGCATCTGCAGGAAGAGGTGCAGTCAACGTTTCAGGCCGAGACCCTTCGTCAGGACTAACTGAAGGAAGAGTGAGTAAGGGATTTGAAAGTTGGAGGGGGAGGGGGAGATCCAAAATGATAGGAGAAGACAGGAGGGGGAGGGATGGAGCCAAGAGCTGGACAGGTGATTGGCAAAAGGGGATACGAGAGGATCATGGGACAGGAGGTCTGGGAAGAAAGACAAGTGGGGGGGGACCCAGAGGATGGGCAAGAGGTATATTCAGAGGGACAGAGGGAGAAAAAGGAGAGTGAGAGAAAGAATGTGTGCATAAAAATAAGTAACAGATGGGGTACGAGGGGGAGGTGGGGCCTTAGCAGAAGATAGAGAAGTCGATGTTCATGCCATCAGGTTGGAGGCTACCCAGACGGAACATAAGGTGTTGTTCCTCCAACCTGAGTGTGGCTTCATCTTTACAGTAGAGGAGGCCGTGGATAGACATGTCAGAATGGGAATGGGATGTGGAATTAAAATGTGTGGCCACTGGGAGATCCTGCTTTCTCTGGCGGACAGAGCGTAGATGTTCAGCAAAGCGGTCTCCCAGTCTGCGTCGGGTCTCGCCAATATATAAAAGGCCACATCGGGAGCACCGGACGCAGTATATCACCCCAGTCGACTCACAGGTGAAGTGTTGCCTCACCTGGAAGGACTGTCTGGGGCCCTGAATGGTGGTAAGGGAGGAAGTGTAAGGGCATGTGTAGCACTTGTTCCGCTTACACGGATAAGTGCCAGGAGGGAGATCAGTGGAGAGGGATGGGGGGGACGAATGGACAAGTGAGTTGTGTAGGGAGCGATCCCTGCGGAATGCAGAGAGAGGGGGGGAGGGAAAGATGTGCTTAGTGGTGGGATCCCGTTGGAGGTGGCGGAAGTTACGGAGAATAATATGTTGGACCCGGAGGCTGATGGGGTGGTAGGTGAGGACCAGGCGAACCCTATTCCTAGTAGGGTGGCGGGAGGATGGAGTGAGAGCAGATGTACGTGAAATGGGGGAGATGCGTTTAAGAGCAGAGTTGATAGTGGAGGAAGGGAAGCCCCTTTCTTTAAAAAAGGAAGACATCTCCCTCGTCCTAGAATGAAAAGCCTCACCAGTTGTTTCCACTGGTAGGTGAGACTAGAACTCAGGGACATAGCCCCCAGATTCGGGGGAATAGATTTTGGATGGAGATGAGAAGGAACTGCTATCCCAGAGAGTGGTGAATCAGTGGAATTCTCAGGCCAATAAAGCAGCGGATGCTACCTCATTAAATATATTTAAGGCAAGGCTGGATAGATTTTTGCATAGTAGGGGAATAAAGGGTTATGGGGAAAAGTCAGGTAGGTGGAGATGAGACCATGGCCAGATCAACCATGATCTAATCGAACAGCGGAGCAGGCTTCATGGGCCAGATGGCCGACTCCTGCTCCTGTTTCTCATGTTCTTATGGAACAACCCTCCAGATTGTCAGCCACAGCCCCTGTTACATTTCCAGAACCACTTCAGGCTGCAGGGCCGTTCTCGCCAACACCTCCAGAACCCAGGCAGTTAGGGTGAGTTTCCTTACCTCCCTAGGAGTGTGAGCATCAGTAGAGGAACAACTGCCTGCTGCAGAGCTACCACAGGGCTATCACCCACCAGGTAGAGGTGAGGGGCCGTTCCGGTAAGCTCCCCCTGGGCCTCTCTGTATGTACACAGGAGGCTTTGGTGGGCTCCGGTGCAGCAGGCAACTTACTGGACTGGAGGCTGTGTGTGCAGCTTGGACTTTCTACTGAGCCTTCTCAGCCCTTCTGCAACACGGCCACTGACGGGTGTCCCTTGGCGTCTGGGATGGTCAGAGCGCACTCACGGCCTCTGTACATGAACATCAGAGAGCACCGCGAGTCCATCCAATTCCTCCTGATCGACTCACCCAACACTCCTCTCATCTTGGGTTACCCCCGGCTCTCCACTCATGGCCCTCACTTTGCATGGTCATCCGGTTCACTGTTGAGTTGGGGACCAACCTGCTGGGTGCCTGCCTGCATCCTCAGTTGAATTCAGCCCGTAAATCCGTGGAGACATAGGAAACACTTGATTTCACCGAGTTCCCACAGGAATACAATCTTGCCATCGCCTTCAGTAAAAGGGAAGCCAACACTCTGATGTCTGGCAGAGCACGCGACCGTATGATCGACCTCCTCCCGGGCACCAGCCCTCCACAGGGTCATCTGTTCTCCCCCTCCCCTCCCCCCCGAGGTCCAATCCAGGAATGGCTACATCGCCAAAGCACGGACTCATTTGACCATCCCAGTCGCCAGCCGGTGCAGGATTCCTGTTTGTCAAAAACAAAGATGGTGGTCTTTCTCCCTGCATCGACTACCGTGCTCTCAGCAAAATCATCATTAACAACCACTACCCTCTCCCCTTGATGGATAGCGCATTGGAAACTCTCCACAGGGCCCAGGTCTCCACCACACTGGATCAACGAAGTGTGTACAACCTAAACCACATTCACGAGGGAGATGAGTGGAAGATGGCGTCCATAACACCCACTGGCCCCTACGAATACTTGGTGATGCCATTCAGCAATTTTCCAAGCCTTCATTAACAAAATCCTCTGAGACATGAGACACAGATATGTGCTTGTCTACTTCAACGACATCCTCATCTTCTCCAGGGATCCCCAAGTCCACGTCTGCCAGGTCTCACACACAAAATGCTGGAGGAGCTCAGCAGGCGAGGCAGCATCTATGAAAAGAACAAACAGTCGACAATGAGCGTGTACATTATTCCATGGATGCTGCCTGGCCTGCTGAGTTCCTCCAGCATTTTGTCTGTGTTGCTCGGATTTCCAGCATCTGCAGAGTTCTGCCAGGTCTGTTTCGTCCTTCAGCATCTCCTCGAAAACAAACTGTCCTGCAAATTAGTGAAATGCCAGTTCAAGACCCTGGTCATTTCCTTCCTGGGTTACGTCCTTTCCACCCCAAGCCGTAACCATAGACCCAGACAAAGTGCGCGCTGTGGTTGAGTGGCCCCGACTTCGCTCCCTCAAACAGCTATAGTGCTTCTTGGTCTTCTCCAACTTCTACTGCTCTTTCACCAGAACCTGCAGCCAAATCGCCTCTCATCTGACCCCCTTCATCAAGTCACCTACCTCATGGATAACCTGGTGTGCTGCTGCTTTTTAGGAACTCAAGAGATGCTTCACCACCGCTCCTTTCTCTGCCACTTAAACCCCTCTGGACCTTTTATGGTAGTGGTGGATGCATCTGATGTGGGTGCTGGTGCCATTCTCTTCTAGCCAGGACCAGATGGGAAGACACAGCCTTGTGCCTTCTTCTCATGGAAGTTCCACTCTACACTGTGGCATTGTGGAGCAGGAGACAAGGAGCCACTCACCAATAAATGGGCCTTGGCTGATGGAGACGTCAGGCCCTTCCTGATCTGTACTCACCACCAGAACCTCATATCCATACAACAGACCCACTAACTCAACCTACGCCAGGCTCACTGGGCCTTGTTCTTCAAGCAACTCAACTTCACCATCTCCTGCCCACCCAGTTCCAAGAACACTGAGGCAGATGCCCTGTCACGACAGTTAGACCCTCAGCACATCACTTCGTCACTGCCTGCCCTCAATTTCTCCAGTCTAATCTCTTTAACAGCCCTCTGGGCTCCTGCAGCTCCTACCAGTCGCTCGACACTCATGGTCCCACATTATGGATTTGCCACCTTCCGATGGAGCCACACTGATCGTGACAGTGGTGGACCGGTTCTCCAAGGCAGTTCACTCCATTACCCTCCCAAACTTCCATCAGCCGCTGGTTCTGCACCTTGGCTTCCCTCAGGACATTGTGTCGGACAAGGCCCACAATTCGTTTCCCATTTCTGGCAAGCCTTCTGCTACCTCCTCTGTACCTCAGTGAGTTTGTCCTCAGGCCATCATCTGCAGATTAATGGATATGTCAGAAAGAGCCGACCAGCAAGTGGAGAAGTTTCTACAATGCTCTCAGGCTTTTAACCCTTCCACACAGAAGAGGTATCTGCTCTGGGCCAAGCTGTCCCACAATCTACTCACCTCCTTTGCCACAGATATGCCACCCTTTAAAGTGCTTCATGGCTACCAACCCCTGTTGTTCCCCATGTAGGAGCCAGCATGGGAGATCCCGTCTGCCAGGGCCCTAGTTCACCAATGTCGAAAGAAGAGGGTCATCCCTGCTGCTAACTGTGCCTACTGCCACCAGGCCAACTGCCATCAGCATCCAGCCAGACTACGTCAACCTGGGGACCGTGTCTGGCTGTCCACCTGAGATCTGTCGCTGTGCACCGACTCCCGCAAGCTCTTGTCCCACTTCATTGGTCCCTTCAAGATTACCCATCACATCAACCCACTTACTTACCATCTCCAGCTGCCGCCATCCCTCAGGATTACACCTACCATGTAAGGGTGGTGGAAGGTGGTCCAGTGTACACGGTTTGCCGGTAGATGGATTCTCATTGTCCTGGACGGGCTGTGCAGTACTTGGTCCACTGGGAAGGGTGCGGGTGGGAGGAGAGGTCTTGGGTGCCGGCCACTTACATCCTGGATCCATTGGTCTTCGAGGAGTCCCTCCAGACCCATCTGATTGGCCTGGGCCATCGAGGGCTGGCTGTAGGGGAGGTGATCTTGTCGGGCCTGTGCATGCAGGTTCCTCCCAGTCTCCACCCAGCTAAACGGAGTCACCTGCCACCCATTTCCAACTCATCACCGGCAGCCTATTTATCCCAGCTCTCTTCCACAATCTTTATTTACTCGTCTAATCAGCCAGCCTCAGCTTGTTGCTCCCGGCCTTCAGTTACCTCATGGCCTGTGATGTTTAAAGTTCAAAGTTCAAAGTAAATTTTATATCAAAATACATTCATGTCGTCATCTACAACCCCGAGGTTCATTTTTTGAGGGCATACACAGTAAATCAAAGAAATATAATAGAATCATTGAAAGATCACACCCAACAGGAAGGATAAACAGCCAATGTGCAAAAGGCTGTGCAAATACAAAAGATAAAAAGATTATAGGAAAACAAATAAGCAATTAATATCAAGAACATGGGTTGAAGAGTCCTTGAAACTAAGACCATAGGTCATGGGAACTGTTTAGTGACGGGCCGAGTGAAGTTATCCCCTCTGATTCAAGAGCCTAATGGTTGAGGAGCAATAACTGTTCCTGAATCTGGTGGTATGAGTCCTGTACCTTCTTCTTGATGGCTGCACCAAGAAGCCTGCATGGTCTGGGCAGCAGGGTTCCCTGATGATGGACGCTACTTTCCTGTGGAAGTGCTCTGTGTAGATGTGCTCAATGGTGGGGAGGGCTTTACCGTGGGCCAGGGCTGTATCCACTACTTTTTGAGGATTTTCGTTCAAGGGAATTGGTGCTTACATACCAGGATCAGATCATGATGCAACCAGTCAATAAACTCTCCACCACAATCCATAGAAGTCTGCCAAGTTTTTAGATGTCATGCTGAATCTTTGCAAACTTCTAAGAAAGAAAGGAGCTGCCATGCTTTCTTCGTAATTGCAGTTTTGTGCTGGGCCCAGTTCAGGTGCTCTGAAATGACAACATTGAGGAATTTAAAGTTGGTGTTCCTATTTACCTCTGATCCTCTGATGAGGACTGGCTCATGGACCTGCGGTTTCCTCCTCCTGAAGTCAATAATCAGCTCCTTGGTTTTGTTGACATTGAGTGAGAAGTTGTTATGGCACCACTCAGTGCTGAGATTCTGTGGATGACAGTATGGTTTTGTGCCCCTCTCGTTGTCTCAAGGAATGTTCTGACCACAAATTTAATGAATTTCACCTCTTATACACACAGTATTGGGCTGTGTAAACCTGTTTAATTCACAGTCTTCTCTGCATCTAATCCATTTCCATGTCTTTCGAATGAAGTATTTGACCATTGCTTTGTCCACCTGATCAGAGATCACTGAGTATTATTTTGAAAGAGAGCAGAAGAAATTTCACCAAGATCCAGGCCAATAATTCTCCTTTGTTAGAACAGAGTGCTGGCTGTTAACACATCACTTCTCATCAGATCTTGGTGTGTTTCTGTTTGTCACAACTTTCAATAGCATTGCAGTCACCAAGTCCCACCCATCAACTAGGATTCACCGTTGATTGAGTCAGAGTTAGCGACTGAAGATCGAAGTGGTGATACATCTAAATTTGTTGCCTGTGTTTATGGAGGTTCAAGATGACAACATTTCAAAAGTCCATAGTTTACCATAGAATACTTTAGATCTAAAAAGGTGCCATTTAAATACAATCTCTTGTTTTAATAGTCAGTTGGGGCAAATCCCTCGTGTTGCTCACACATTTGTTCTGTGTTCTTGTAATCTAGAGTGTTTATTTCAGTTTTATGGTCCCTGCAGGATTTTGCCCTTTGACTGGTGGATGGTTTGCCAGGCAGTGAGTAAGTCTCTGCTTTGACCCTCCTTTGCTGCCTCCTGCTTTTTAAACAATGTCAACAAAATAAACAGCTGCAGATATTAAATGTGCGATAAAATATTCTTCAAAATGGGGCAAAAGCAAAGAAAACAAGTCAATGGCCAAACAAAGCCCACCTACAAATTGAAAAATGTTTTCAAAGGCCTTTTGGGCACCACAGCTTAAACAGTTCTGGGTGAAGTAATGACTGAATATGCAATCCAAAAAAAAGTATGAATGACTTCAGTACCTCTGGATATAGAGGAGGGTGGAAAGTGAAGATAAATCTGCAACTTGCAATTGCTATCATCCAAGACTTGGTTAAAAAGTGGAAGATTTCCACTTCCATGACATTTCTCCTGGCTTTGGGACAAGAACACAGGAGAAATGGACCAGGCTCTTCAACCTTTCCACTCTTATATATGTTCATAGCTTGGCTGCACCAGGCCTTACTCAGCTCCTTGTTTGAGCCAGTTCTCCACAGTCCTCACTTCCCAGATCACAGAAAGCAGAAGTGCTCCTACTTTCTCTTCATATATTCCCAATAACCTAGCCTCCACAACCCTCCAGGAGAGAATGACCGGCCTCCGAGAGAGAATGACCAGCCTCTGGGAGAGAATGACCACCCTCAAGGAGAGAATGACCAGCCTCTGGGAGAGAATGACCCTCTCTGGGAGAGAATGACCCCCTCCGGGAGAGAATGACCAGCCTCTGGGAGAGAATGACCAGCCTCTGGGAGAGAATGACCCTCTCTGGGAGAGAATGACCCCCTCTGGGAGAGGATGACCAGCCTCCGGGAGAGAATGACCCTCTCTGGGAGAGAATGACCCCCTCTGGGAGAGAATGACCAGCCTCCGGGAGAGAATGACCAGCCTCCAGGAGAGAATGACCCCCTCTGGGAGAGAATGACCAGCCTCCAGGAGAGAATGACCAGCCTCTGGGAGAGAATGACCAGCCTCTGGGAGAGAATGACCCCCTCCGGGAGAGAATGACCAGCCTCCGGGAGAGAATGACCAGCCTCCAGGAGAGAATGATCAGCCTCCGGGAGAGAATGACCCTCTCTGGGAGAGAATGACCCCCTCCGGGAGAGAATGACCAGCCTCCGGGAGAGAATGACCCTCTCTGGGAGAGAATGACCAGCCTCCGGGAGAGAATGATCAGCCTCCGGGAGAGAATGACCCTCTCTGGGAGAGAATGACCCCCTCCGGGAGAGAATGACCAGCCTCCGGGAGAGAATGACCCTCTCTGGGAGAGAATGACCAGCCTCCGGGAGAGAATGATCAGCCTCCGGGAGAGAATGACCAGCCTGCGGGAGAGAATGACCATCTCTGGGAGAGAATGACCCCCTCCGGGAGAGAATGACCACTCTCCGGGAGAGAATGACCAGCCTGCGGGAGAGAATGACCCTCTCTGGGAGAGAATGACCAGCCTCTGGGAGAGAATGACCAGCCTCCAGGAGAGAATGACCCTCTCTGGGAGAGAATGATCAGCCTCCGGGAGAGAATGACCCCCTCCGGGAGAGAATGACCCCCTCTGGGAGAGAATGACCCCCTCTGGGAGAGAATGACCCCCTCCGGGAGGGAATGATCAGCCTCCGGGAGAGAATGACCAGCCTCCAGGAGAGAATGACCCCCTGCGGGAGGGAATGACCAGCCTCCGGGAGATAATGACCCCCTCCGGGAGAGAATGACCAGCCTCCGGGAGAGAATGATCAGCCTCCGGGAGAGAATGACCAGCCTCCGGGAGAGAATGATCAGCCTCCGGGAGAGAATGACCAGCCTCCGGGAGAGAATGACCCCCTCCGGGAGAGAATGACCCCCTCTGGGAGAGAATGACCCCCTCCGGGAGAGAATGACCAGCCTCCGGGAGAGAATGACCAGCCTCCGGGAGATAATGACCCCCTCCGGGAGAGAATGATCAGCCTCCGGGAGAGAATGACCAGCCTCCGGGAGAGAATGATCAGCCTCCGGGAGAGAATGATCAGCCTCCGGGAGAGAATGACCCTCTCTGGGAGAGAATGACCCCCTCCGGGAGAGAATGACCAGCCTCCGGGAGAGAATGACCCTCTCTGGGAGAGAATGACCCCCTCCGGGAGAGAATGACCCTCTCTGGGAGAGAATGACCCCCTCGGGGAGAGAATGACCCTCTCTGGGAGAGAATGACCCCCTCCGGGAGAGAATGACCCCCTCCGGGAGGGAATGCCCAGCCTCCGGGTGAAGAAAATGCTTTGCATCTGGCTACCTCATTATAGAAAGGATGTAGAAACTTTAGAGAGGAGATTTCTCAGGATTCTGCCTGGAATGGAGGGCACGCCCTATGAACATAGTTTGTGCAAGCTAAGGATTTTCTCTTTGGAGCAAAGGAGGATGAGATCTAACCTGATAGAGGTATATAATATGGTCAGAGATACAGATAGAGGGGATAGGCAGAGATGTTTTCCCAGGGCAGATGTAGCTTAATTAAGAGAGCATAATTTCTGGGTGATTGGAGGAAAATACAGGGGGATGTCAGAGGTAGTTCTTTACACAGAGTGCTGGGTGCGTGAAACGCCCTGGCAGGAGTGGTGGTAGAGGGGTAGGCGCGTGGATGACTGGATGTACTGGACTGTAATGTTCTACGTTCTATGTTCTGCTCGGTTTTCAGTGACTGCCCCCTTATCTTGTAACTTTTGTTTCACTGTTCGAATAACCTCAACATCTACTCTGGTCACGCACACCTCCCCCAGCCATCAATAAGATCATCTCACATCCCTTTAAACACAATAGAAGACAGATCTAACTCCGTCTTAAGCCATTCAGGATGTGTCCAGCATCCCAGCCACAGTGAAAGTATCTTGTCTTGTTTTTAGCCATTCATTCCAGGAATTACTCTTATGAACATTTTTCTGAATTGCCTCCGATGCTAGCATAGCTTTTCTTAAATAAAGCTGCAGGTGCAGTCTCACTGACACCATGTACAAATGCAGCAATGCTACTCAATTGTTAAACACTGTTCCTCTTGAAATAAAGGCCAATATACCATTTGTCTTCATTACTTGTCTGTCTTCTTGCTAACGCTTTCTCATCCACGGGCTCTTAACTCGTTCTGTATTCTTCTTAGAAATAACACTGTTAACCACTTAGTCCAATTATTACCTCAAATTACCCTGCTTTGGAAACAGTATTTGCCTTTGTTTACATGAACAAAACACCCTGATAATATAATTCTTGATCCGGCATGACGACGTGGCTGTGGGATGTTAGTGTGATGAATTTGGGAAGGGGTCCCCACAGCATCTTGCACTTCCCCAACCCTACCAGGCAAGCTCCCACCACCCACCATCCTGGTCCAGCAACTGGAGGAAAATATACTCAGACCCTCTCAGAATGAAAAATTCCTCTCAATTCCCTTAAGGTGCTGACTGTAAGGAACGGCAATTCTTTTTCTTCCCTAGCATTCTCAGTTTGGCCAAATAAAGAAAAAAACTGTTCATGAGGAGGTTAAGCAGTCTAGAGAAGGGGAAAGGGCCCTCTGGGGTATATTCAGGCAAACTGCCTATTTCCAGTTTGGAGTACACATACTAACCTCAAAGCAGCTACTGAGAAAGCCATTTCTCTTGTTTCTCTCCCTTTCCCTTTACAGAGGTGCTCTGTGCTTGATCAAACTTCAGGTGCCTCGCATCCATCCGCAGCTCATCTGTCGACTGGCCCCTCCTTTGTTTATTATGCGCCAGTCTGCAAGGCATTTGCAGCAGACTGCTGTCTGACTGAGGAACTGCCTTGCTCTGTGCAGCTTTGAGAACCAATCCCCTGACTCATTGTCTATAACTGATAGACCATTGTTTTTTTTCATCCCCGACCACACTTCGCACTTGCGAAACATACAGAAAAAAAACCCAGACAGGACTGGAACCACTACCAGGTGCAGTGAAGCTGTCCTGACTGTTGACTCTGGCACTTTGACTGGAACACTGACTGGTGCATGGCGAGGAATGCGTTTACACCATTCCTGTTGTGGAACTCTTGCCTTGGAGTTAGAACGTGAATGGATGATTGCAAAAGACTTGAACACAAAATCTACTCTTAAACCTATCCCATGAGAGTCCTCCACTGACCATAAGGTATAGGAGCAGAGAGGCCCTTTGACCCATTGAGTCTGCTCTGTCATTCAGTCATGGCTGATTTATTTTCCCTCTCCACCCCATTCTTCTGCCTTCTCCCTGCAATGGTTATGAAACATAAGACCGGACATTTCTCTCTGTGATGGATATAAAAAATCCACAGTACTGTCTAAATAAAGAAAGTAAGGTTAAATATTTCCCTGTCAAACATCAGTGTTTTCGTATTGCGCTGCAGGTTTTCCCCAGGTTACAACAGGACTCTGTTACTGAGAACTGTTCCTAACCTAAACAGTTCGTGTTTGAAATGTGGCTGCCCAGCCATATGTTTAAATCAAAACACAGGGCAACCAAGGGCAACATGTAGATATACAACGTTCAACTCAATCATCCACATTTCTCTGCAAGGTGCAATGATAATGCTATGCTGCGGGGGTGGGGGGGCCACGGGTTGTATTCCGAGCCTGCTCCATCATGGGGGGGTGACCCTCCCCACCTTTGAAGACATCAAGAAGGCCACATCCATTATTAAGGGCTCTCACAATTCAGGCCATGCCCTTTTCTCATGACTACCTCTGGAGAGGAGATACCCACACTCAGTGATCTCGATACAGCTTCTTCCCCTCTGCCATCAGTCCATGCACCCGTGAGCAATGTCTCGATATATCTTTTTTCCACTACTTATTTATTTTTTGACAACTTATAGTAATTTTATACATTTGCACAGTACTGCTGCAACAGAACAACAGATCATACTTAAGTCAGAACTAGTAAGATCTGATTCTGACCTGTGTTCCCACACGACAGAAGATGTCTGCAGCCTTACAGGATCCGTACCAAACACGTGGTGGTATTTACATAAGATGGGCATTTGTAGGCTGAGGAGGACCAGTGTATGGATGCTTGCTAAATACAAATTATCTGACATGTTTGATAAATACAGCTGACAATACATCCCAGTACATCATTGGTTGAATGTTTTGGGGGGGGGTGGGTGCATAAGGTTGTACAAGATGCTGATGTTGCTGTGCAAGATGACAAAGAAGGTGAAAGAGGCTGCAGATGCTGGAATCTAGAACAAAAGCAGGCGGCTGTGAGAACAGTAAGTCAGGCAGCGTCTGTAGAGGCAGAAGGCGTAAGTCAGCATTTCAGGTTGAGGCTCTACATTGGGGCTGAGGGGGACCAGGAAGAATTGCTAGTAGGCAACAGGATGTAGTGGTCGTGATGGCGGTTGGTGGGTGATAGGTGGAACCAGCTGGGAAGGGGGATGATGGGGAGATAAGACCGGGTAGGGGGAGGGGATGGGAGGAATGAATGAAAGGAGATGAGAACGAGCTGCACAGGGAAGTGTGAGTGGGAGGAAGCTGGGAGTGTGGGATCCCTGATGTCAGAAAATTTGTACCATTGGGTCAGAACTTCCAGTCAAGATGGCGCCAGCGAACAACGATTCCTTAGGTGACGTTTTCAGATAGCAAATCTTTCCAATTATTTCACTTTCTCTATGCCTTTTGCTTGTTCTTTTTGTCCCGTGTGTGTTACGGAAACTGTTGGAGCCTGTGACGTACAATTTGAATCTTGATTAAAGGATCCAGCATTATGCTGTGTCCGGAGAGCTGCCTCGTGGAGGTCAAAGACAGGGGCAGGGTGGCGGCGGGAGGGGGGGGGGGGAGATAATTACCAAGAACACAAGCTGCCTTGTGGAAAAGACCAGGGACGAGGTGGGGGGTCATGAAGGACTCCATATCAAAGCAGCGAGGAAGATTGAAGCATCGAGGTGAATGTGGAGGGGTCAGAGATGGTTCCCAACAGAGGCAGTCTGCAGCCAGACTGGTTGTTCGGACCCAGGTTGGTGGTCACTCTTTATGGAAGGACTGAGTTTGTGCGGCTGCTCTCCTTGTATGCAGACAAAAAGACCTTACTCAAATTCTGAGATTTATGTGATTATTGGACTGCATTTATCTCGGTTTCCTTCAGTTTCTCGGTGTTTTCTTTCTTGTGGATGATAGGCAGGTGACTGATCTGTTAATTTTTATATGTGTGTGGGGGGGGTTGTTGGGATTTGGTGCTACCGTCGTTGTTTTCTGCGAGTGAGGGGGTCGGGAATTGTAATGTGCAGGGGGTCATTGATTATTATTGCGGCTGTTTTTTGCTGTGTGATGTTGGGGTCTGCGAGTTCTGTTTCTTTTTGGGGGTGGAGCTGATATCTTTCATCAGCACCTATGGTCTTTAATGGCTATCTGGAGAAGACAAGTATCAGAGTTGGATTATACGTGCACACTTTGACAGTAAAATGAACCTTTGAACCTTCGTATTCTAAGCAGAACAGGGATATTTTTCTTTTGATTTGTGTTTCCCCTCTCCTGAAAGGAGAAGGTCGGGGACAGACAGGTCACGGTGGGAGTAGAAAGGTAGGTGTCACCTAAAACTGGGACGTTCATCTATAGGTGCGTAGTGGAGAGTATCCTGACTAGTTGCATCATGGCCTGATATGAAAATACCAATACCGAGGTATGGAAATATCTACAAAGAGTGGTGGATACAGCCCAGTCTGTCACAGACAAAGCCGTCCTCACCATTGAACATGTAGACAAGGGGCTCTGCCACAAGCAAGCAGCATCCATATCCAGGGACCCCAACCATTCAGGGCACGCTCTCGTCTTGCTACTACCATCAGGCAAGAGGTCCAGGAGCCTTAGGTTCCACGCCACCAGGTTCAGGAACAACCATCAGGCTTCTGAACCGGCGTGAATGGCTTCACTCACCTCAACACTGAACTGACTCCACAACCTACGGACTCGCTCACGAGGACTCGACAACTCGTGCTCTCAGTGTTGTTCATTCTATTCCTGGCACAGTTTGCCTTGGTTGTTTGTCAGTCTTTGTTTATGTACAGGTTTTCATAAATTCCGTTGTTTTTCTATATTTTCTTGTAAATGCCCGCAATAAAATGGATCTCAAGGGAGTATACAGGGTGACATATAGGTACACAGTTTCATAGTAAAATGACTTTGACTTTCTAAGTTGACATGCAACGCCGTCAGTGCGACATGGTTACAGCTCGGGGCGTTCCAGAACTTGGAGTTCAATTCCTGCACATCTGTCAGAAATTTGTGCACTCTCCCCGTGAATCATGCGTGGGTTTCCTCCGAGTGCTCAGGTTTCCTCCCGCAGGCCAAAGGCGTACTACTTAGTGGGTTAGTTGGTCATTATTGTAAATTGTCCTGTGATTAGGCTGGGGTGAAATAGGTGGGTTGCTGGGTGGTGCTACAGACTGGGCCGGGAGGGCCTGTCCACGTTGTGTCTTCAAATAAAATAAAAACCCTTAGCCGTGTAACTCCTGTCTTCCCTTTGGCCATACCACTGTACCTTAACTGTCAGCATTTGAGCAGGATATCGTATTATTTTACAGCTACTTTTAACTGGAGGCTCCCACAACAGCCCACCACAATATCAGGATGTCTCCGAGTACTTTATGAGCAGTTGGTCACTCTTTTGTAGTGTAGGAAACCTAAAAACATCAAAGATCAAAAAACAATGATAGGTGTGTCACCTCGTCAATCACCGGTCTGTAGTGAGCACAGTAAGAATTTGAGAAAGCTTGTCTAAAGGCTGATTTATACTTGTGCGTATGGGCTACACTGTAGCCTATGCCGTAGGCCTGATTTATACTTTTGCATAGCCCTACGCCGTAGCGAGCATGCGTAGTTGGGTCTGTGTCACTCTGCAATTCACCGCCAAAACGCTAGTTGGCGGTGGGGTTTCTATGCCACTGTGTTGAGTTTCTTTGTGAGGGACATGGACGAGGAAATGCATTTCAAATATTTTCAGATGTCGGCAGGTAGATTTGATGATTTGGTTCATCGTCTCCAACCATTTATTTCGCATCAATGTACAGACGTGGTGGAGAAAAGCAACCGGAAATGCGTATGAGAAAATGCGATGCTACCAAGCAGACCAATCACAGTTGCTGCAGTCTGCATCACCACAACGCATGTGTTACATTCTTGGGGAGGTGCACGACACCCTACGGCGTAGGGTACGCGGTACCTACGGCGTACGTTTGACGCACGAGTATAAATCAGCCTTATCTCGACTACCCATGCAGCAGATGATGGGTAAGTTTGTGTTTCTAAGAGCTGGACAGACACAAAATGCGCAAGGGAGTCAGCAGGTCAAGCAGCATCAACGGAGGGGAATAAACAGTCAACGTTTTCGGCTGCAGCCCTGCATCAGGTCTCTCCTTCCTACTCCCCTCTCTGCTGAGCTCCTCCAGCATTTAGTGGGTGTTGCTCTGGAGAATTTCCTGTGGATAAGAGAAGGGTTGTGCTAGCTGATGAGGCTATTTTGGGGAATGTTCTGCAGACAGGAGAAACAGCATGTTAAGCCCGAGCACTGGCAGACGGACAAGGAAGTGATGATTAACATGATCTTGCAAGAGCTCCATGTTCCTGGCATGGATGAAAAGGGTCTGACTCAAGGTGTACATCCGTTGCCTTGTCCTCTGTCTGTTCTGGACAGTTCAAGTCTCAATTCTTCACTGGATCCTTTCATTGAGTACTATAGCCGGCAGGAAGCGTGTCTTTATTTCGGCCCTAGTCTAAGCCAGAGATAGTCTCAGTAAGCAAATAAATATGAAAACCAGGCAGAACAACAACCTGCATTTATATAAAAAAAACACCCCTGGCATAGCAAGGCAACCAAACAGGATCGTTTATCATCCAAAACTTGACACTGCGCCACATAGTTGAAATAGGCACAAAATGTTGCAGATGCTGGAAGTCTGAAATAAAAACACAAACTGATCCTTCAGTCACTGACCTGAAACATTAACTTCTCTCCTCTTGCAACAGCTGCTGCCTGACCTGGTGAAAATCTCCAGCATCTTCTCTTTTTATTTAAGAAGATTGGTGACCGAAAGCTCAGATGGTAGGTTGTAATAAGTACATAAAAGAAGAGAAAGGCTATAGAGAGGGTGGAGGAGTTTAGATGCCAACATCGATGGTACCAGCTGTAAGATTTTGGTTCATAGAGCTAGTGAGTCTTTCCCAAAGGGGAAGTGGGTAATATCAGGGAACATCATTTTAAGGTGATTTTAGAGAAGCTTCTCCAGGCTGTGAGTCTACTGAACTCCCTGCCACCACCCAGCTCTCATCACACACGAAATGCCAGTAGCGTTATACTGTTTACTTTTAAACTTGTGTCATAAATCCACCATATGCTAAATGTTAATCTTCTGGAGTATATTTTATTATTTGGTAATATTATTTTATGCATGGTGTGTGAGTTATATATACTGCATTATGCACCCTGGCCTGGAAGAATGTTGTTTCGTTCGGTGGTACACGTGTACAGTTGAATGACAATAAACCTGAACTTGAACTTGTATAGAGGGTTGTCAGAGGTAAGTTCTTCACAGAAAGAGTGGTGAGTGCATGGATCCCCAGCCAGGGGTGGTGGTAGAGGCAGATACGTTAGAGGCATATAAGAAACTCTTAGATGAAGGCACATGGATGATAGAAAAATGGAAGGCTATGTAGGAGGGAAGGGTTAGACTGACCTTGGAGGCAGGTAAAAGGTCGGCACAACAAAGGATCTGTACTGAGCTGTAGTGTTCTATGTCCTAAGTTCTAATTCTCACCGCCGTCAGTAAGGTGATTGCGCATTCTCCGCCCTAACTGCGTGTGTTTCCTCTGGGTGCCCTGGTTTCCTCCCACATTCCAAAGGCGTATGATTAGAGTTACTGAGTTGCGGACATGCTACATTTGCGCCAGAAACGTGGCAACACTTGTGGGCTGCCCGTAGCATGATATTCACTGATATGATTTGACACAAGTGATGCAAATTCACTGCATGTTTCAATGCGCATGTGACAAATAAAGCTAATCTTTAATTTTAGAATACCAAAGGCCCAGGGGTAATGAAGTGGGGAAGGGAGTAAGTTCTGAACCCCCCAGACATCGGAAGGGGAAGACTCCAAAGGAAGGGAGAAAAAGAGTATGTTCAAATTTCAAGGCACAGGTCCACAATCCCTTATCCAAAATCCTTGGGGCCAGTTGCATTTCGGGACTCAGAATTTTTCGGATTTCAGAAAATTGATAATTATATCGATAATTAACCTGTCTAACTGTGAGTGGACTTTAGGACCTGGGGGATCTCCGGACCTACGCACATCCTCCTGTATACTTTAAATCATCTCTAGATTACTTATAATACCTAATACAATGTAAATACTATGTAAATAGTTGTTATACTGTATTGTGTAGGGAATAATGACAAGAAAAAAGTCTGTACATGCCCAAACAACGAGTGCTGGAGAGAGAACTTCCGGGTTTTCCCAATCTGCGCTCTTTTACAAATACTATTACAGTTTATTTATAGAGTGATATACTGATAAATGAAATAATGGGATAATTATAGACCATAAATACACTAGTACATTTTATTTCCAAGAAAAACGTTCAATAAAACATAAAAATATACAGTTCCAAACTAACCGAATCAAACACATGGTGAATGACTTATTGGAGTAAATGTAGAACGTAAATACTCTAGGACATATACAGGTTCAAACTAAGCTAAATACGTGCAGGTACCTCTAGTTAAGTTGCATTACGCCTGGCAAACAAAGCTAAATACTCTACAGGTACCTGATGGGCCAGGAACAGGATTCTCAAGTTATGAAACACCACTACGACAGTTTTTAAAGACCTCTTCAAGTGTCATCTGTCTCATTAACATAGGTTTATGTCTAAACAATCTCTCTTTAACTGAGTTAACTGCAATAATCTCTAGCTCACTGATAAATGCTCATCGTTCAAGGCCAGCAATTAACTGATCACACATTTTCACCATATTGTCTATGGGGATTTTTTCACCTGTGTTCACTGGTGATCATGATCAGCAGAAGCTTTTTCACCACAGATTTTCAGATATTTTACACCATGATGCTTCTTAAATTTCTGCAGCTAACCTTCTGAATATTGACACTCACCTTCAATGTTCAGTTGTTCATGGTATATTCTAGCTTGTTTCATGATCAATATGCCATTCAGTGGCATACGTTCACTTCTTCATTGTCTAATCCACTCAATCAACACATGGTCAAGATCTTCATTTTTTGCCCTATACAGTATTTTCCTATTTTCCATTAGTTTATGGTCATCACTGCCGCTATAAAACTTCAGTAACTTGTCTTTCTGTTTATTTAAGTCATATACAGTGCTAGTTCCGACACAATTTTCTTCAGTCAGACGCCGCATATACACACCATGGTCAAGCTTCTGCAATAACTCCACTTTCTGCGTTATTGATAATGATAGATGCTTCCTTCTCTTTTTCTCATTGTTACCCGTGCAGCTCTTTTTGACATTTTCACAGTGAAATTAAACACAAAGTCAACAGTGAACACAAAATATCAGCGAACAGCAAATGCACATGTAACCAGTACGAGCGCTGAACCACAACTGACGTCTGGCGGCCTCTGCTAGTGCTGCCACGTCACACCTGAGTGACGTCAGCTGTTGGCGTGCCAAACAAGCCTTGGTACGACACACTCCACACTCCGCGAAAAAAACTGTGGTTTTCGGAGCTTTTCGGATTTCAGAATTTCGGATAAGGGATTGTGGACATATACTGCATGTCGCCATGTATCAGTACATTCATTTTCTTCAGGGCATTCACTGTAAATACGAAGAAACCCATGTAGAGTCAATGGAAAACTGAACACAAAGATGGAAAAACAACAAATTGTGCAAATGAAAAGGGAAAAAAAACCAAAATAATAATAATAAATTTAATAAATTGAGAAGATGAGTTGTAGAGTCCTTGAAAGTGAGTCCATAGGTTGTGGAATCGGTTCAGTGATAGGGTGAGTGAAGTGATCCACTCTGGTTCAGGAACCTGATGGATGAGGGGGTAATAACTGTTCTTGAACTTGGTGGTGTGAGTCCTGAGGCTCTTGTAACTTCTTCCTGATGGCAGCAACGAGAAGAGAGCATGGCCTGGGTGATGATGCTGCTTTCCTGTGGCGGCGCTGTAGATATGCTCAATAGTGGGGCGGGGGAGGCTTTACCCACGATGGACTGGGCCATATCCACTACTTTTTGTATGCTTCTCCATTTAAGGGCATTGGTGTTTCCAGACCAGGCCGTGAAACAACCAGTCTGTGTGCTCACCACCATGCATCTATAGAAGTTTGTCAAAGTTTCAAATGACATGCCGAAAGGACTGGAATTGAAAATGGAAGCAACACTTACAACATGCTGGAGGAACTCAGCAGGTCGGGCAGCATCCGTGGAAACGATGAGTCAACGTTTCGGGCCGGAACCCTTCGTCGGGACTGTAGGGGGAAGGGGCAGAGGCCCTGTAAAGCAGGTGGGGGGAGGGTGGGAAGGAGAAGGCTGGTAGGTTCCAGGTGAAAAATGGAAGCATTGCTTCACCAGCAGCTGCTGAAGGACAGAAAACGTGCAGGAGGGTACGGCATGGTTTTCAGAGCGGGTAAGGAGGTACGCAGCAGGGTATTTGTGTGGCAGATGAAGGCTGAATGGAAAGGTCAGAATCAGAATCAGGTTTATTATCACCCGCATGTGACCTGAAATTTGTTAATTAGCAGCAGCAGTTCAATGCAATACATAATATAGAAGAAAATAAACAAAATAAAATAATAATAATAAATAAATAAATAAATAAATTACAGTATATATATACATCAAAGTTGCTAGTGAACGCAGCAGGCCAGGCAGCATCTGTAGGAAGAGGTGCAGTCGACGTTTCAGGCCGAGACCCTTCGTCACGACTAACTTACTAACTGAGTGAGTAAGGGATTTGCCACACTCAGGTTGGAGGAACAACACCTTATATTCCGTCTGGGTAGCCTCCAACCTGATGGCATGAACATCGACTTCTCTAACTTCCGCTAAGGCCCCACCTCCCCCTCGTACCCCATCTGTTACTCATTTTTATGCACACATTCTTTCTCTCACTCTCCTTTTTCTCCCTCTGTCCCTCTGAATATACCTCTTACCCATCCTCTGGGTCCCCCCCCACCGTCTTTCTTCGCGGACCTCCTGTCCCATGATCCTCTCGTATCCCCTTTTGCCTATCACCTGTCCAGCTCTCGGCTCTATCCCTCTCCCTCCTGTCTTCTCCTATCATTTTGCATCTCCCCCTCCTCCTCCAGCTTTCAAATCCCTTACTCACTCTTCCTTCAGTTAGTCCTGACGAAGGGTCTCGGCCTGAAACGTTGACTGCACCTCTTCCTAGAGATGCTGCCTGGCCTGCTGCGTTCACCAGCAACTTTGATGTATGTTGCTTGAATTTCCAGCATCTGCAGAATTCCTGTTGTTTACAGTATATATATATAGTGAATAGATTAAAAATTGTGCAAAAAACAGAAATACTGTACATTAAAAAAGTGAGGTAGTGTCCAAAGATTCAATGTCCATTTGGGAATCGGATGGCAGAGGGGAAGAAGCTGTTCCTGAATCGCTGAGTGTGTGCCTTCAGGCTTCTGTACCTCCTAACTGATGGTAACAGTGAGAAAAGGGCATGCCCTGGGTGCTGGAGGTCCTTAATAATGGACACTGCCTTTCTGAGACACTGCTCCTTGAAGATGTCCTGGGTACTTTGTAGGCTAGTACCCAAGATGGAGCTGATTAGATTTACAACCCTCTGCAGCTTCTTTCGGTCCTGTGCAGTAGCCCCTCCATACCAGACAGTGATGTAACCTGTCAGAATGCTCTCCATGGTGCATCTATAGAAGTTTTTGAGTGCATTTGTTGACATGCTGAATCTCTTCAAACTCCTAATGAAGTATAGTCGCTGTCTTGCCTTCTTTATAACTGCATCAATATGTTGGGACCAGGTCAGATCCTTAGAGATCTTGACACCCAGAAACCCACCCACTCTCTCCACTTATGATCCTTCTATGAGGATTGGTATGTGTTCCTTCGTCTTACCCTTCCTGAAGTTCACAATCAGTTGTTTCATCTTACTGATGTTGAGCGCCAGGTTGTTGCTGCAGCACCACTCCACTAGTTGGTATATCTCACTCCTGTACACCCTCTCGTCACCACCTGAGATTCTACCAACAATGGTTGCATCGTCAGCAAATTTATGGATGGTATTTGAGCTATGCCTCGCCACACAGTCATGTGTATACAGAGAGTAGAGCAGTGGGTTAAACACACACCCCTGGGGTGCGCCAGTGTTGATCGTCAGCGAGGAGGGGATGTTATCACCATGGTCAAATTGCTAGGTAACCTGAGTGGCTGAACTAATGAAGAATAGATGTTGCACTGCTGGCAGAAAGACTTGTTGAAGAGGCTGTGGAGAAAGTTCAGCTCAGGATCAAATAGAATGCTGAGTTCCAAAAAACTGCGAAGAAGTTATTAACATTCAACCCCAGATACATCACAGCCAGATTGCTGAGGCATTACACTGACTCAGGCAACTGCGGCATCAGTCTTACCAAGTTAGGAAGTAACTTTTGTATGGTCTCTTAAAGCCGCAATTGAGCAGAACTCAGTAGCTAATGCTGTTGCACAATCGAGCAGCAGGGTGGGAGTCATTACCAACAGAAACAGATAATCTGACCAGCACAGATACCCTGAAGATGAAAGTAGAGAAATATATGAGGCCAACAAAAAAGGAAAGGGAGGGAAGCGGAATGGTTAATGTGGTGGGTGGGAGGGAGAGGCGTTGAAAATATTGTGTGGGAAAAGAATAGCGCATTTATTTCAACTTAACAGAGTTTGTTTGCCCTGTGTACACATGCCTTTACACTTCCTCCCTCACCACCATTCAGGGCCCCAGACAGTCCTTCCAGGTGAGGCGATACTTCACCTGTGAGTCGGCTGGGGTGATATACTGCGTCCGGTGCTCCTGGTGCGCCCTTCTATGTATTGGCGAGACCTGACGCAGGCTGTGAGACCGTTTCGCTGAACACTTACGCTCTGTCCATCAGAGAAAGCAGGATCTCCCAGTGGCCACACATTTTAATTCCACGTCCCATTCCCATTCTGATATGTCTATCCACGGCCTCCTCTACTGTAAAGATGAACCCACACTCAGGTTGGAGGAACAACACCTTATATTCCGTCTGGGTAGCCTCCAAACTGGTGGCATGAATATTGACTTCAATACCTTCTGTTAATGCCCCTCCTCCCCTTCACACCCCACCCCTTATTTGTTTATTTAATATATTTTTCATATATTTTTTATTTTCCCCCCTTTTTTCTCTCTCTTTTTTCTCCCTCTGTCCCTCTCACTATAACTCCTTGCCTGTTCCCCTCCCCCTTTCTCTTTCTCCCCAGGCTTCCGGTCCCATGATCCTCTCCCTTCTCCAGCCTGGTATCCCTTTTGCCAATCAATGTTCCAGCTCTTAGATCCACCTCTCCCCTCCTGACTTCTCCTATCATTTTGGATCTCCCCCTCCCCCTCCCACTTTCAAATCTCTTACTATCTCTTCTTTCAGTTAGTCCTGACGAAGGGTCCTGGCCCGAAACACCGACTGTACCTCTTCCTATAGATGCTGCCTGGCCTGCTGCATTCACCAGCACTTTTTTGTGCGTGTTGCTTGAATTTCCAGCAACTGCAGATTTCCTCGTGTCTGCATTTTTAATTCTACAGATGGCTGGAATTCAGATCCCCACAACAGCACCCAGGCCTCATTTCCTTGTCCCCTCCTGACAAAGTTCTGCTCTTCACTCGGTGTGGTGGCCTAGTTCGCAGCAGAAACCAATATGTGACTTACTTTACATATGCTTTTATTCTATTTTTATTTAGAGATACAACAGGCTCGTCCAGCCCATTGAGGCTGCGACACCCACCCAGTGACCAATTAACTTACCAACCAGTGTGCCTTTGGAAAGTGGGAGGAAACCAGAGCACACAGGGGGTCCCGGGGGGGTGGGTGTGAAAGCTTCCTCACAGACAGCAACGGAATCGATCCGTGGTCACTGGTGTAATAGCTTTATGCTAACCACCATGTCACTGTGCCCACCCCCTTTAATCCACATGCTACTGGGCAATAGTCTTTAGCTGGGGTGCCCAAGATTTTTGCACAGTACTGTATTTGTCAACGTGGAGCAGAGATTGAGCTTGCAAATCTGGCAGGAACAAAGGAAGTTGGAAATGCTGAGAGTGGAACATCGCAGGAGGGATGTGGGACAGGTGGTAGAGAAGGATTGCCAGGTGTGGGCATGGCATGGGTGCAGAGACACCAGGCAAGGTCACTTGATTCCAAACAATTGGTTTATTGATCATTAAATGTCTCTCTGGTGCTTCCTGCTCCCTCCCCTCTCCCTTCCCCTTTTCCCAAGCATGATTCCCCTATCCCTGACCCCCTTCCCACTGTCAGTCCCACAATAGAGACCCATATCAGAATCAGGTTTATCGTCACTCACATATGTCATGAAATTTGTTTTTTTTGTGACAGCAGTACAGTGCAATACATAAAATTAACATAGTACTGGGCAAAAGTCTAAATCAACCTAGCTCAGACTTTTAAACAATACTGTATATTTATAAAACTGTGAAAATCAAGAAGACAGCTTGTATTGACCAGCATATCCATAAGACCAAAACACACAGGAGCAGAATTAGGCCATTTGGCACATCGAGTCTGCTCCGCCATTCCATCATGGCTGATCATTTTCTGGCCTCCGCTCCCCGGCCGTCTCCCGTAATCTTCGATGCCGATAAGACCACAAGGCATAGGAGCAGAATTGGGCCGCTTGGCCCATCGAATGGATCCATGAATATATAAATTTAAAAATGATCAGCTCAAGGTGGCCGGTGCATTTAAAGCATTGCACAGGGGAGAGAGTGCAAGGCAACAGCTTCCTAGCAAGGTGGCAAAAAAGAAATTAGAGCTAAGCACTTTAGTGTGGTGGCAAGGAGCAATTTTCCACACAAATCCAAAATCCCACCTCTGAAAGGCTGTTGAAATTTTCTAGACAGAGTGCAACAGATTCCCAAGCAAGGCTCTAATGAGTAAAGTGTAGGTAAATAAATGGAGTTTGGACATGATCTAATTGAATGATGAACACACTTGTGTAGCTGAATACCATTCTTCTGTTCCTTTGAGTTTTCCAATGTTCCCAGATAATGATAGTGTTCACTGAAGAGCTCCAGCAGCGAATTCCTCTTCTGACTGGGAATGTGATTCAGATTCTATCTATTTAAAAATTTACCTTGGCAGGGAGAGAGTACAGTGAACAGACAGACACTATGTAACACTGCAGTGTAATTATTGTTCACTGTGTAATACTGGCATTCAGTATCACACATTTCCTATGTGAAAGAGACCAAGCTTTGTGCAGTTCACCAATGGGACGTAAGTCAACGTCAAGCTCCGTCACACTGGGATGAGTGGATACCGGTGATTGAAAGGTAGGAGTCAGGTATGAGTGTCCCAGCCACGGAACCGTCTGCGGAACAGCTGGAAGTCTGAGAGACATTGTCCAGGAGACCCATGCTGGGCTCTGCTGAGAAAACTCAAAGAGGCAAGGAAAGAATTTGGGATTTTCATGCCTCCTTTGGAAAGAAGGTCACACCTGCTCATTCTTTGATCAACCTCAGCAAGAGCGAAATGTGGAAGGATCTCGACAGGAAGTTGGAAAATTTACTGAGAGCAGCCACAAGGCACGGCAGACAAGGGAAACAGTGAAGTCACAGCAGATGGGACTGTCTCTTTGATGAGAGGGCTAGTTTATGGTTATGGGACCACACAGGCTGAGATTTAATCTTCAGTTTGTGATAGGAACATTGGAAAGGAAATTAGCATTCACCCACTTGAACTGTTGCCTCCTCCCTGAAGTTATAGCCTACAGCTTACTAAGGACCAGCTCCAACATTGTCATCAAACCTGCAGCCAAAAGAAAGTATGTTCAAAGCTGTGGCTGGGCCACACTCGGAGTACCATGTGCAATCCTAGTCATACAGCACAAGAAACGTGAGGAGGCTTTGGGAGTGATGCAGAAGATGTTTGCTGGGGTCACCCCATTACAAGAAATATGTAGAGGCTTTAGAAAGGGGACAGAAGAGGTTTCCCAGGATGCTGCTGAATGAGAGGATATGAGCGATAGGGTGAGGTTGAGGAAATTTCCACTGCTGTCTCTGGAACGGAGGCAGCTGAGGGAGACCTGAGAGAAGATTGTTAAGTTATGAGCGACATAAACAGTCAGAATCTTTCCCCCAGGGTAGAAATGTCAAGTATTAGAGGGCGTGCACTTAAGGGAGAGTTTAAGTTTAAAGGACTAGTCTTGTACATGATCCTGGAGCGTGATGCCAGTGATGGTGGTGGAAACAGATACAATAGCGCTGTTTAAGAAGCTGTTGGACAGAGAGATGAATATGTAGGGTATGGTGACACAAACATGCCTTGATAATAAATTTACTTTGACTTTGGAGAAACATGGGTCATGTGCAGGCAGAAGAGATTTAATTTTGTTGGCTATCACGGTTTGTGCAGATGCCCCTGGCTGAGGGACTGCTTCCATATTCTTGTGGTTGGTGAATTGCCTTCCAATCCCAGATGCCAAATATTTGACCAGTGACTTCCTCCCAACTCCCCCTCAGAGTTCAAAGTAAATTTATTATCATGTCACCGCATATTGACCTCAGATTCATTTTTTCAAAGGCATTCACTGTTGAACGAAGAAAAACTACACAAAATCAAAGACGGTCAGACAACCAATATGCAAAGAAGACAAACTGTGCAAATACAAATAATAATAATAACAATAAATAAATAAGTAAATAAATAATACTCAAAACACGAATTGTAGTGTCCTTGAAACTGAATTGTGGAATCAATTCAGTGTTGTGGTGAGTGAAATTATCCACACTGGTTCAGGACCCTGATGGTTGAAGAGTAATAATTGCTCCTGAACCTGGTGGTGCGGGACCTGAGGCTCCCGGACCTCCTTCCCGATGGCAGCATGAGAAGAGAGCATAGCCTGGATGATGGAGATCCCTGCTGATGGATGTTGCTTTCTTGTGGCAGCGCTCCTTGTAGATGTACTCAATGGTGGGCAGGGCTTTGCCTGTGATTGACTGGGCAGTGTCCACCACTTTGGGTAGGCTTTTCCGTACATGGGCATTGGTGTTTATGCAATACTCTCACCCTGACTTAGTTCTTTCCCTGCCTTGTCCAACTCCTTCCCACTTGCATCACGAACCTCTGATGCTCTCTGCCATCTTGACAATTCCCATTTTCCTGAATCCAGCCACCATGGGAAGCTGCCCTTTTACGCCTCCATCCAGTATCAGGTGCCCCTGGCTGGTCTGAAAGCTCAGTGCATGATAAAATCCAACGCTCAAACAAGTTAAGCAGCTGATTCACCGGAGAGACCAGGTTAGTGACGTCCCACCACCACCCACTTGGTCGGCTTTGGCTGTGTAATGCCCTTGTGTGCACAAAACCTGGCGTGAGGTGATGGGGAACGGGGTCACTCCTTCTGGTGTGTGCATTTGTTAAGAAGATCTGGAAGAAAGGTGATTGGAGGAAAGTATAGGGGGGATGTCAGTGGGAAGTTCTTCACACAGAGAGTAGTGGAGGCATTGAATACCCTGCCAGGGGTGGTGGTGGAGGCATTTAGGCAAGTCTTAGAAAGGCACATGGATGATAGAAACGTCAAGGACAACGTGGGAGAGAAGGGTTAGATTGATTGTGGATTAGGTTAGAGGGTCACCTGCCACAATGTGGGCTGAAGGGCCTGTTCTGTGCAGTACTTAGCTATCTCCTGTGTTCTAATTCTTACAGACCAGGGGTGGGGGTAGAGTCAGATACTCTCACAGACCAGGGGGTGGGGGTGGTAGAGCCAGATACTCTTACAGACTGGGGGGGGGGTGGTAGAGCCAGATACTCTTACAGACCGGGGGGGGGGTGGTAGAACCAGATACTCTTACAGACTAGGGGGGGAGGGTGGTAGAACCAGATACTCTTACAGACCGGGGGGGGGTGGTAGAGCCAGATACTCTTACAGACCGGGGGGGGGGGGGTGGTAGAGCCAGATACTCTTACAGACCAGGGGGGGGGGTGGTAGAGCCAGATACTCTTACAGACCAGGTGGGGGGGGTGGTAGAGCCAGATACTCTTACAGACTGGGGGGGTGTGGTAGAGCCAGATACTCTTACAGACCGGGGGGGGGGGTAGAGCCAGATACTCTTACAGACCGGGTGGGGGGGGGTGGTAGAGCCAGATACTCTTACAGACTGGGGGGGTGTGGTAGAGCCAGATACTCTTACAGACCAGGTGGGGGGGGTGGTAGAGCCAGATACTCTTACAGACCGGGGGCGGGTGGTAGAGCCAGATACTCTTACAGACCGGGGGGGGGGTGGTAGAGCCAGATACTCTTACAGACCAGGTGGGGGGGGGTGGTAGAGCCAGATACTCTTACAGACCAGGTGGGGGGGGGTGGTAGAGCCAGATACTCTTACAGACCGGGGGGGGGCGGGTAGAGCCAGATACTCTTACAGACCGGGGGAGGGTGGTAGAGCCAGATACTCTTACAGACCGGGGGGGGTGGGGTAGAGCCAGATACTCTTACAGACTGGGGGTGGGGGGGGGGGTAGAGCCAGATACTCTTACAGACTGGGGGGGGCGGGGTAGAGCCAGATACTCTTACAGACCGGGGGGGGGGGTAGAGCCAGATACTCTTACAGACCAGGTGGGGGGGGTGGGGGTAGAGCCAGATACTCTTACAGACTGGGGGGAGGTAGAGCCAGATACATCAGGAACAGTTAAGAGGCACGTGGATGTTGGGAAAATGGAGGGCCATGTAGAAGGGAAAGGATGGAGTAGGTTGAAAGGTCAGCAGAACCTGATGCGCTGAAGGGCCTGCATTTTGCCGTGATGTTTTATGTTCTAGTTGGGTCTGACCAGTTCTGTACAAGATTTTGGTGCTCCACACACTGTTCCTAGAGAGAAACATCAATCACTGCTGTGGATGAGCCCTCTGGTCTGCCTGACTTGCTTGCCTTCCAGTGTATCGATTTCTCTGCAAATCACCCTTTCCAAGGTACAGGATTACGTTTTGAAAGGGGCAGCGAAGTTTGCTTCAGCCACAGCTAAACTCCACCAGGAAAGGCTGCAGTTGAAGCACCCCCCCCAAAAAAAAACTGCACACTGAGGGGGCTGGAGCCCATGTAAGACTTCTTAGACATACCACGTGTGAAAGGAAAAAGCATGGCTCTGCTGATATGATGTGAATCTTGTAAACAAATGAAATGATACGCTTTATACAGTGAATGCTGGTTTGTCAGTCTAATGGAGAATGGTGCGTGGTGTGAGGTACCTTGAGGTATCGTCGATAGTATTTAATTCACGATTCAGGATTGTTTCATGTCATTTCCAGTACGCAAGTGTAAAGGAGAATGAAATAATTGTTTCTCTGGATCCAATGCAGCACAAAAAACATAGTAAGATAAATAACACAATAATAATAAAAACACAATAAACATAAACACATAAGATGGTCTAGATACATAGATTGATTGTGTGTCCATAAAGAGACGCTGGGCCCAGGATTGTCTGTATGTAAGGTGACTGACAGGAAATGATAAGGGAGGTGTGCAGGGGTGGGTTAGTGGGTGGAATTGATGAACAGTCTGACTACTTGGGGAAAGTAACCATTTTTGAGTCTGGTGACCCTGGCATGGATGCTACCGTAGCCTCCTCCCTGATGGGAGTGGGACAAACGGTCCATTAGCGGGGTTGGTAGGATCCTTCATGATGTTACTGGCCCTTTTCCAGCACCTATCTGTATATATGTCCTTGGCGGCAGGTAGGCTGGTGCCAGTGATACGTAGGACAGTTTTGACCGCCTGTTGTCGAGCCTTGTCTGCCACAGGGCAGATTCCATATTATACAGTGATGCAGGATGTTTAGATGCTCTGTACTGCACATCCGGAGAATGACGTGAGTATTGATGTGCACTGTCCAGCTCTCTTCAGCTTCTGCAGAACGTAGAGGTGTTGATATTGTGTAGAATGTGTTCTGGGACCATGAGAGGTTGTGTGAGATGTGCACTCCAAGGAGTTTGAAACTGCTCACTGTTTCCGCTACTGTGCTGCTAATGTAAAGAGAATGTGAGTGAAGTTGATAATCATCTCCTTTGTCCCACCCTGCCACTTGTAAAAATGCCATCCCCTTCTCTCAGTTCTTCCAACTTTACCACATCTGCTCTCAGGATGAGGCTTTTCATTCCAGAACTAATGAGATGTCCTCCTTCTTCAAAGAAAGGGGCTTTCCTTCCTCACCATCAATGGTGTCCTCACCCACCTCTTCTATTCTGTGCATGTTTGCCCCTCCCATTCAGGGCCCCAAACCGTCCTTCCAGGAGAGGCGACACTTCACCTGTGAGCCTGTTGGGGTGATCTACTGTGTCTGGTGCTCCTGGTTTGCCCTCCTGTATATCCGTGAGACCCAACGTAGATTGGGAGACCGCTTCGCCAAGCACCCACGCTCCATCCACCAGAAAAAGGGGGTTCTCCCAGTGGCCACCCATTTCAATTCTACTTCCCATTCCCATTCTGACATGTCAGCCCAGTACATGGTGAGATATATGAATTTTGATAATAAATTTACTTTGAACTTTGAAGTCCCACACCAGCATGTTCAGGAACAGTTATTAGTCTTCAACCATCAGGCTCCTGAACCAGTGTGGATAACTTCACTCACCTCAACTCTGAACTGATTCCACAACCTACGGACTCTCGAGAAATCTACAGCTCCTGTTCTCAGTGTTATTTATTTGGTATTTATTTATTATTGTTATTATTCATATTTTTTGTATCTGCACAGTTTGTTTTCTTTTGTACATTGGTTGTTTGTCTGTATTAGTTTGTGTATAGCTTTTCATTGATTCCATTGTATTTCTGTATTCTACTGTGAATGCCTGAAAGAAAATTAATCTCAGAGTAGTATTAGGTGACATATCTGCCTTGATAATAAAATTACTTTAAACATTTTTGAACTTTGAATAGATAGACTGTATCATCAGCATACCTCTTCAAAAATCCACCAATGCTGTGGGTCCAGTGAGACAGGCAGATTAAATTGTATTTAAAAATATACAAAAGTACATCACAAATCTAGCGTTATGCATTTAACAACTTCAGACAGGAGAGGGTTAAGCTTTGTGGAAATTAGTTAATTGTTTCCATTTTCTGCAGCTGAGCTCCCCGCTCCAGACTCCCACAGTCCACCCTCCCATATATAGGCAAGCATCCAGAATATCAGCTGTGAGTATGATATTGTGCAGCTCTGGCAAATTCCTAATTTGGAAGCATTGGGAGAATCCTAACGGAATGAAAGCGAGAATTAAAAGAAAAGAGGAAGTAAGTGTCAGGTGAAATTAAGGTTTTGATTTATAAGCTATCCAATGAATGTTGCAGGGTTGGAGTGGGCAAGTGGAGGATGGAGGATCAGGACTGGATAGATAACTGGAAATGACTTGGTGAAACTTGCAATGCATTCTGCCATTAGCCCCGTGGAGAATAAATCTCCTTAAGCTCCCAATAAAATATAGTTAGTGGCAGTATTTCATTTGGAGCTTGAGGAGATTTGGTGTGTCACCAAAGACCCTCTGCACATTTCTACAGATGTACAGAGGAGAGCATTCTGACTGGTTGCATCACTGTCGATGATGGAGGGGCCACTGCGCAGGATCGGAAAAAGCTGCAGGAGCTCGTAAACTCAGCCAGCTCTATCATGGACAATACCCAGCATCGGAGTTTCTTCAAAGGCAATCCTTCAAAAAGGTGGCATCCATCTTTAAGAACCCACATCACCTGGGACATGCCAGTCAGATTTCTGAACAGACAGTGAACCAACATGTTTGAAGACTACCCACTACTTTTGCTCTCTTTTTGGATTATTTAAAAAATTATATATGTAGATATAGATATACTGTATACAGTGAACTCCGGTTAATTGGGCCATTGGTTAATCGGGAAGGCCACTTGGGCTAATTCTTAAAGAACAAAATCTAATCAAGAAAATAGCCAAGAGCCTCTTTGTTTATCTGGGACACTATTCCACTTAATTGAGGTAGGAGATTGACACTGAACAGTTTCTAACTGGTATCACACAGGCAGTTGTGTGGCCATTAGACACTACACTGTGCTTAGAGCAAATGGATTTTAAATAGTGTCAGTTGCGTGCTTTCGAGTTCAAAAAACAATGATTTTTGCACTGATATAGTTGGCGAGGTAGAAGCAGTATGGCAATTCGGAATTGCTTTGCTCACTGTGGTTTCAAGCATTCAGGGTTGGAGATGTCAGAAATGAAAACAATTTCACAAGTTAGGAACTACAAAGTATTACAAAAAGTACTGACAATCATCTTGAATGTTGCAATGGAAGTGAAGATTTGGAGGGTGCAATCGTCGATAGCATTGGATGAAGGCAGTCCATTAGCTGTACAAGCTGTCAATGATTTTGTTCATTTACAGACAATCAAAAGAACAGGCTGTGTGGTTCCTCCATTGATAACCATTAGCAACTAATACACAGGTTTATAATACTGTAATGCTGTTGGTTGTGTTCTGATTTGTTCTGTATTTCACTTAAATACATAATTTGATACTCAGTTGAATGGTAGTTTGTCTTTTTTATACCTTTTTAACTGTTGCCATGAAATGGGCTAATTGGGGCAGCTGCTTAATTGGGCCAATATGTACTGTTCCCAATATGTCCCAATAACAGGAATCCACTGTGCGTGTATTTCTTATTGTAATTTATAGTTTTTAATGTGTTGCACTGAGATCCTGATACAAAAAAAAACAAGTTTTATGACATATATCAGCGATAGTATACCTGATTCTGATCTTTATTGGAATTTATTGCTGTCCCTTTCTCTTTGGGAATAAAGAAAGCCCATTGGTGTTCACTCCCAAGGATCTGACCATGGCCGAATGTTGCAGACTGGCACCTTCCAAATTCCAGTGCTGCTTGCTGACAAGGCACACTGAAGCTTGCTGCAACCATCACCAAGACCCCATTATGTAATGAACACTTGAAGCTAGTGAAAAGAAGCCTTTTGCCTCAATCATAGATGAAAGAAAATTGATTCTGTGCAGACAGTGTACATCTGACAAGCCAATGGAATGATGCATCTTGAGTTGTAAATGGTGACACAGAATATCCCACGTTGTACATCTGCATATTTTATGAATAAAATATATATTTTTGGAAAAATAATAAGACAAATATGTATTCACAAAAGAATTTGTGTGGATGCAGGCAATAACCGCAGCCGTTATTCATCTAGCTGTGTGGGTGATGTACCCACACACAGTAATCCTAACTTCTGCAATCATCATCAGATATAATATACAAGTTTTTCATTGTTTTGAGCAACATATCTTAGATGTGATCCCAATCACTTATTTTTTTCTGTCCTGCTTCCCATCTGCCTTATTCTCTGTGCGGTAAGAAAAGCCCTTTTGCAACTTTGGGGTGTCCGGTCTTGTGAATTAATACAATACATTATTAATATAATAAAAGTTCAATTTTGTTGTAAGTTTGTTAACTCTTTAGGTGTCTCTGTGTCCAATGATTTTTAATAATTTTACAAACCGAACAGTCTATACAAATGGAAGTTAACACAAAATTGTTTGTTATGGATATGTGCAAACGGTTCACTAAAGATTTTCTAAATCTTATTGCACAGTAGTTCACGTAAGAGAGGCGGCCATCTCCTCTGATCCTAAGCTACATTCGTGTGGGTAAATCTTTTCTCTTTCCATGCAGGTGCTGACCCAGTGCTGTCAGTTCCTCGGTACTTCAGTCAGTGATCAACCTTAAATGTATTTCTGGGTGACCGTGTATCAGCTGGCACAATCAATATGAGGTGCTCTTTGGTCATTCATTGTCATCAGTTCAATGGTGCCACCACTGGATGGGGAAGCTTGTACACAAAGAGCACTCAGGAGTCCCCTAAGGAACCTCTCAGCCCTCCTCAGTGGAAGTTCTGGAAAGGCACACCTTGGGTTATGTGCTGCGGGAAGGGAGGGGGCATCACTTGCAGTCAAATCACTTGACTACACAGCTGATCAGGAGCCTGAGTCAGATGTTGTTTTCTTGCAAAATTGTAGCATGGGATTTCAAAATCCACCTGAGAGAGCAAATACACAGGTGAGACTTAAGTTTTTGGAAGTCATCGTTTCTGAAAGTCAGCACAACCAATACTTCCTCATCAGCTTCAGCCTGGGTTATATAAAGTCTGGAGAGCAGATTATGGTCTTTGGCTTCTGGCTCACAGGCAAGAGCAACACCACTGACCTGTGGCCTTCCAATACCATGTGAATGAGTAAGAAAGAAGGCGCAGCCTTCGCGCACTATGTGAGAAAGCTCAATTGACCAGGCTACAGTTTATTTTCTCAGTCTTCCCTCTGCCTGCTGTCCTCCTGCACCAAATGCTTATCTGGTCCAGGTGTAGAAATGTAGTAAGTATTTAAAACAAATTACTTTTTGTGTTAGACTAAAGTTAAAGCACCACAAATACTTACAAAACATTTAAAAAAATTATTTTAAGGTATGTAACTTTTCTTCCTATTTGCTTAAGACCATAAGACATAGGAGCAGAATTAGGCCATTCAGCCCATCGAGTGTGCTCCATCATTCCACCATGGCTGATCCCGGATCCCATTCAACCCCATACGCCTGCCTTTTTGCCATATGATTTGATACCCTGACTGATCAGGAAACAATTAACTTCCATTTTAAATATGCTCATGGACTTTGGCAGTGCATTCCACAGATTCGCTACTCTCTGGCTAAAGAAGTTCCTCAATGTCTCTGTTTTAAAAGGTCCCTCTCAATTCTGAGGCTGTGCCCTCTAGTTCTTGATACCCCCACCATAGGAAACATCCTCTCAACATCCACTCTATCTAGTCCTTTCAACATTTGGTAAGTTTCAATGCGATCCCCCTGCATTCTTCTAAATTCCAGTGAGTACAGGCCCAAAGCTGCCAAACACTCCTCATATGTTAACCCCTTCATTTCCGAATCATCCTCGTGAACTTCCTTTGGACTCTCTCCAATGCCAACACATCCTTTCTGAGATATGGGGCCCAAATCTGTCGACAATACTCCAAGTGCGAGTTGACTAGTGTTTTATAAAGGCTCAGCATTATCTCATACAGAATGCTGGAGGAACTCAGCAGGCCAGGCAACATTTATGGAAAAGAGTACAGTCAACGTTTCGGGCTGAGGCCCTTCAGTGTCCTGGACGAGGTATAGTCCAGATAGCTGTGAGAGTCCGTGGGTTTGTAATAGACATCGGTGGATATGCTGTCTCTGGAAATAGAGACAGTGAAATTGAGAAAGGGAAGGGAGGTTTTGGAAATGGAGCAGGTGAATTTGAGGGCAGGGTGGAAGTTGGAGGCAAAGTGGATGAAGTTGACAAGCTCAGCATGGGTGCAGGAAGCAGCACCAATGCAGTCATCGATGCAGCGTAGGAAAAGTGCGGGGCGGTTAATTATAATTACATGTCGTTACTTGTGAGAAGGGCAACAAAATGATGCCAGCTTGGACGAGAGCCAACGGGATGCTGACATACTTTAGCTGGATAGGCCAGAGCTAACGAGACTGAAACACAACATCTGAACTGATAAGCAAAAAGTATAAGATTTCGGGGCTTTGAATGCAAAGCTGCGAGAACTCTGGAGACGAACCTTTGCAAGGAAGAATCCCATGCCAGGATTAATCGTTTGGCCAATGGGAGATTCCTTGTTTCAGTGTTTTAAATTGGAGAAGTGATCTGAGTCAGTACTGGAGGCGATAGCAGAATTCATGGACAACATTGATATTTGTGTAGAAAAACTAAAGAGCAAATTTTGATTAAGAGTTGTTTAGTGAATTGCCTAACCTAGATTAGTTGATAATAGTTAACAAGTGCAATTTTTCAAAGAACACAAAAGTACCTTAAATCTGTTAACCATTATGACTGCATGCAAGGACCTTCCCAAAGAAGCAGCTTTAAGACTGTACAAAAAAGTATTATATTTATTTTGCACCTTACTTGTCCTTCTCAGAAATATTGAGGTGTTTTAGTCAATGCAATACTTTTCAAACAACATCAATGTCAGGATGTAGGAAACACATCAGCACAGCAAGATCCCATCAACAATGATTGTAGCAAAAAAAATGCTGCAAATGCTGGAAATGTGGCACAAAACAAAGTGGCTCACCTGAGGACTGGGAGAAATTCAGAGTTCAGCAGAGGAGGACAAAGGGCTTAATTAGGAAGGGGAAAAAAGATTATGAGAGAAAACTGGCAGGGAACATAAAAACGGACTGTAAAAGCTTTTATAGATATGTAAAAAGGAAAAGACTGGTAAAGACAAATGTAGGTCCCCTGCAGTCAGAAACAGGTGAATTGATTATGGGGAGCAAGGACATGGCAGACCAATTGAATAATTACTTTGGTTCTGTCTTCACTAAGGAGGACATAAATAATCTTCCAGAAATAGTAAGGGACAGAGGGTCCAGTGAAATGGAGGAAGTGAGCGAAATACATGTTAGTAGGGAAGTGGTGTTAGGTAAATTGAAGGGATTGAAGGCAGATAAATCCCCAGGGCCAGATGGTCTGCATCCTAGAGTGCTTAAAGAAGTAGCCCAAGAAATAGTGGATGCATCAGTGATAATTTTTCAAAACTCGTTAGATTCTAGACTAGTTCCTGAGGATTGGAGGGTGGCTAATGTAACCCCACTTTTTAAAAAAGGAGGGAGAGAGAAACCGGGGAATTATAGACCGGTTAGCCTAACGTCGGTGGTGGGGAAACTGCTGAAGTCAGTTATCAAGGATGTGATAACAGCACATTTGGAAAGCGGTGAAATGATCGGACAAAGTCAGCATGGATTTGTGAAAGGAATGTGAAAGGATGTCTGACGAATCTCATAGAATTTTTTGAGCATGTAACTAGTAGAGTGGATAGGGGAGAACCAGTGGATGTGGTATATTTGGATTTTCAAAAGGCTTTTGACAAGGTCCCACACAGGAGATTAGTGTGCAAACTTAAAGCACACGGTATTGGGGGTAAGGTATTGGTGTGGGTGGAGAATTGGTTAGCAGACAGGAAGCAAAGAGTGGGAATAAACGCGACCTTTTCAGAATGGCAGGCGGTGACTAGTGGGGTACCGCAAGGCTCAGTGCTGGGACCCCAGTTGTTTACAATATATATTAATGACTTGGATGAGGGAATTAAATGCAGCATCTCCAAGTTTGCGGATGACACGAAGCTGGGTGGCAGTGTTAGCTGTGAGGAGGATGCTAAGAGGATGCAGGGTGACTTGGATAGGTTGGGTGAGTGGGCAAATTCATGGCAGATGCAATTTAATGTGGATAAATGTGAAGTTATCCACTTTGGTGGCAAAAATAGGAAAACAGATTCTTATCTGAATGGTGGCCGATTAGGAAAAGGGGAGGTGCAACGAGACCTGGGTGTCATTATACACCAGTCATTGAAAGTGGGCATGCAGGTACAGCAGGCGGTGAAAAAGGCGAATGGTATGCTGGCATTTATAGCGAGAGGATTCGAGTACAGGAGCAAGGAGGTACTACTGCAGTTGTACAAGGCCTTGGTGAGACCACACCTGGAGTATTGTGTGCAGTTTTGATCCCCTAATCTGAGGAAAGACATCTTTGCCATAGAGGGAGTACAAAGAAGGTTCACCAGATTGATTCCTGGGATGGCAGGACTTTCATATGAAGAAAGACTGGATGAACTGGGCTTGTACTCGTTGGAATTTAGAAGATTGAGGGGGGATCTGATTGAAATGTATAAGATCCTAAAGGGATTGGACAGGCTAGATGCAGGAAGATTGTTCCCGATGTTGGGGAAGTCCAGAACGAGGGGTCACAGTTTGAGGATAGAGGGGAAGCCTTTTAGGACCGAGATTAGGAAAAACTTCTTCACACAGAGAGTGGTGAATCTGTGGAATTCTCTGCCACAGGAAACTGTTGAGGCCAGTTCATTGGCTATATTTAAGAGGGAGTTAGATATGGCCCTTGTGGCTACGGGGGTCAGGGGGTATGGAGGGAAGGCTGGGGCGGGGTTCTGAGTTGGATGATCAGCCATGATCATAATAAATGGCGGTGCAGGCTCGAAGGGCCGAATGGCCTACTCCTGCACCTATTTTCTATGTTTCTATATTTAAAACAGAAATACTCAGCATCAGAGAGGCATAGCAGAGAAAAAAAAATCAACGTTTCAGATTGTGACACAACAAAATGCTGGAGGAACTCAGCAAGTCAGGTAGCATCTGTGGAAATGAATAGTCAATGTTTCGGGCGAAGACCCTTCTTCAGAATTTTAGGACCATCTTTCAGATTACTGATTCTTCATCGTGTTTTCTCTTTCTATTTGTTGGCACTGAAAATATTTCAGTCCTGGAGAAGGGTCTCGGCTTGAAATGGTGTCTCTTTATTCATTTCCATAGATGCTGCCTGGCCTGCTGAGTTCCTCCAGCATTTTGTGTGTGTCACTTTGGATTTCCAGCATCAGCAGATTTTTTTGTGTGCTTCTGAAAATACTTGCTTTACCTGGACAATCTTGGTCTCTACTCCATGACAGACATTACTTTTCCATGCCTCTGTCTTCCTTTAACGTAAAACTTACTTTATTGTTCAGTTTTCCAGTTCTGATAAAAGGTCATTAAGCTGAAATGTTGACCCTGCCTCTGTTCAATAGATGCTGCCAGCAATCTCCGTTTTTGACTACTGCAAACAGAGTCATAATAACACTCAGATCACCCACTTTAAACATGTTGCTTGAGGAAGACATAGACAATCACCCCAGTTGTACTTAAAAGGGTGTCAAGGAGTCATTGTCCATCTGAGAGAGCCGAAGGGGCCTCAGCTTAATGCTTCATTAGAATACTGCATCTCTGACCACGGCAGTCCTTCGGTGCCTTCCTGATGCGATAGCCTGGCGCTTGGTACAAAAAACTGCAGGCACGGGAGAAGAATTGGTAGAACCGCTACCTCCTAGCTCCAACAACCTGGTTTCAATCCTAACCTCTGGTCCTGTCCACATGGAGTGCACTTGTTCTCTCAGTTATCGTGTGAGTTTCAACCCTAACCTCTGGTCCTGTCCACATGGAGTGCACTTGTTCTCTCAGTTATCGTGTGAGTTTCAACCCTAACCTCTGGTCCTGTCCACATGGAGTGCACTTGTTCTCTCAGTTATCGTGTGAGTTTCAACCCTAACCTCTGGTCCTGTCCAGACGGAGTGTGCTCGTTCTCTCAGTATTGTGTGAGTTTCACCTGTTTGCTCCATTTTCCAAGAGACGTGCAGACTGCCGTGGTAAATTGCCCCAATGTGTAAGCGAGTGTCAGGATCTGGAGGAAAAGGACGGGAATGTTTGGGGAGAAGATTACAGGGAAGTAAGTGAGGTGATGGAATTGTTGGAACAGACTTGAAGGACTCTTGTGTCACATGGATAGTTGGGATGAAATGAAGAGGATGTGACTGCCTCACGCACAGACACTGATAATGGGCAAACAGATTGGGATTACATAAAAGGTTAGAATTGGAAAAGAACATTAGAGGATCATAAGGCTGGAACAGGTTACAAAATTAGGGCAGGCTGAGGCTATGGAGAATTTCAAAATCTGTTAGACTCACTTTTTTTATTATTGTACAGACATCCAGTTTATTAAAAAAATGTGAAGAGACATAGAGAGGATGTTTCCAATAGTGGAAGAGGCTACAACCAGAGGGATCAGCCTCAGAATACAAGGACGTCCTTTTAGAACAGAGATGGGGAGGAATTTCTTCAGCCAGATACTGGTGCGTCTGTGGGATTCATTGCCAAAGATGGCTGTGGAAACCATGTCCTTGGGTATATTTAAAGTGGAGGCTGACAGGTTCTTAATTAGTAAAGATGTCAAAAGTTACGGGAAGAAAGCACAAGAATAGGTTGAAAGGGTTAATAAATCAGCCATAATCAAATGGCAGAGCAGATTCTATTTTGTTCTATGTTCTATGGTCTTATAAAAACAGAAAATGCTAGAAGCACTCAGCAGGTCAAGCAGCATCTATGGGGAAGGGAAAGTCATTGTTTCAGGTTAGAAACCTTCATCAGAACTGCAGAAGGTCCTAAACTGAAATCTGCAAAGCTACAGGTACATGCAAAAGTTAATTCTCTTGCAATTGCGTTCAAAATTCAAAGTAAATTTATTATCAATGTACAGACATGTTGCTATATACCACCTTTAGATTCATTTTCTTGTAGGTATTTACAGGAATATAAAGAAATACAATGGAATTTATGAAATTCTATTCATAAAATCCATTCATAAAATCTATCCATTGATGCAGCCTGACCTATAGAATACTTCCAGTTTTTTTGTATGCTCTTGTCTTGGAGTTAGAGCATCTGCAGTTTTATTTGCTGTGTTTCAGTGAACAATGGTGTTTAGCTGGGCCAAGGGTTCATTCACCGACTGCCTTAGGCAGGAAGAATGTCTGTCTCACAGCAAAGAGATGACATCAATAAAGTCCAGCCAGTGGCCCACAGCTTCTTGCTTACTCAGACATATTAGTTACACAGATGGAAGTAACTACCTGTCAAAATTCCTGCTCCATAAAATCATTACTGAAGCCATTTTTTTCCTGCGCTAACCACATTTCAAATGCTTTCACAATGATAACATAACTTCAAATAGTTTTTTCTGCAGTTAGGAATATGGAAACATGAAGTTCAAGTTCAAGTGTAATTGTCAGTCAACCACACATGAATGCAGCCAAATGAAACAGTGTTCCCCTGGGGCCAAGGTACAAAACACAGTACCAACCATCATACACAGTGCAAAGTACCAACGGTCATACGCAGTGCAAAGCACCAACAGTCATACAGCACCCAGCACACATAGCACATATAAGGCGAATAAACATACAGCCACATCAAAAAATTATAATATAGCCCAAGTCCCTGTTGTTGGCAAAAGCAAGCCTGCAGCAGTCTGCAGATGAAAGCAATCTTGCTTGTTTTCCACTGAATTAGTATAATTAGTTAACACAACTCCTCCGGCATCTTCTGTTACTCACTAAGAACAAGGCTGATCTAATTGTATATACTTTCCTTTACCCAATAACCCCTAAACCAGCAGTTAATAGCAATCTATCTGTCTTGGATATAAACTGATATTTGACACCTCATAAACAGCTGTTGGAGAAAAGAATCAGCCTTTTTATGTTTTTTTTAAAAAGACCTACCTCAAATTGTGTGCTTGGTTCCCCAGGCAGTGGAAATAATTCCCCTTTTACTCTTCCTATCAGTTCCTCTCACTAACTTGGCAACTTAGATCATATTACTCCTTCACCTCTCAAGATTCCGGTAAATTTTGCCTGACAAAACCCCTGTTTGAAATGTAATCCTTTGTGCACAAGATACAATTCAGGTGAAAATGTGTTGCATTACCTCCATGCAACAGGGCAAAATCTGTTCCCGGACATGGTAGCATGAGACTAAAGCTCCTGTACCTTCTGCCTGATGATAGCTGCAAGAAGAGAGCTTGGCCTGGATGGTGAGGACCCTCAATGATAGAGGCTGCTTTCTTGTGGTAGTCCTCTTTGTAAATGTGCTCAACGGTGGGGAGGGTTTTGCCTGTGATGGACTGTGTAATTGTCACCAGTTCTGCACCCTGTTGCATGATTATTTTAATTAAATTATACGGACCCGAAAGCGTATCAAAGCGGCAGGGTCCGGATCGGGGTCCAAGAACAAGGTCTAGACGATTTTAGCGCTGGGCCAGATTGAAAAGGACAGGGTGTTGGGGCCGAAGGCCAGGCACGTGCCGGTTAAATCGCTGCTCTGCAAGGTTTACTCATCTCTGCACTGAACCGTAGCTGTGGCCTGCAACTATCACAGTGTGGACTCACTTCCGTGATCTTCAGTTCTTCAGTTATTTGCTTTCTTTTATTGCTTGCACAGTTTTTTCTTCTTTATTTTCTTTGCACGTTGGGTGTTTGGCGGTCTTTTGTCTTCATGTGTTGTTTTGGGTTTCTTTGTTTTGTGGCTGCCTGTAAGGAGATGAATCGCAAGGTTGTATAAAGTATACGTACTTTGATAATAGATGTATTTTGACTTGATATAGACATGTCTCTTTATTTCACTGTGAGTCAAGAACTAAGTCATGGTTGACACTTAATTCATCGGTTTCTATTGCTTATTGGGACTGAAGAATCGTCAATAGTGCCAATGTAGTCTCAAAGTCAGAACATCAGGTTCCTACAAAGCATGGCCCAAGAACAACAATATGCAGAAGCCCTATCTTCTTCACCACCTTCACTGCCCTTGAAGAAACCACGAGCATTGCGAGGAAAGCTTGTGATAATTGTTTCCAGTTTACTCTGCAGTTCTACATGGGGACATTACTTGAAGGAAAACGTCTATAGTTGGTTTGGCTGCTGGAATAAAAGATACAAGTCAAGCGCTGAGGGTCAGAAGGATCAAATGAATAGCGAAGAGGTCATGCAAAACTATCAGAGAAATTTGGTGAGACCACACACACACACACACCCTCAGCAGGTCAGTTAGCAACCATGGAAATGAACAGTCATCTTCAGGACTGGAAAGAAAGGAGGAAGATGCCAGAATAAAAAAAACCTGGGAGGGGGAAGGGAAGAGAAGAGGGATAGTTAGGCAGTGAAGTCAGGTGGGTAGGAAAGGTAAACAGCCAGAGATGAAGGAATCTGATAGGAGAGGAGAGTGGACTGTAGGAGAAAGGGAATGAGGAAGGGCACTGGGGAGAGATAATAGGCAAGTTAGAAGAGGTAGGGTGCCTGAGTGGGGAATAGAAGAGAGGAAGGGGAAGGAAATTTTTTTACTGGAAGGAGAAATTGATAATCATGCCATCAGGTTGGAGGCTACACAGATGGAATATAAGGCATTGCACCTCCACCCTGAGGGTGGCCTTATCATGGCAGGTGAGGAAGCCATGGACTGGCATGTCAGAATGGGAATAGAAATCGGAATTAAAATTTGGGGCCACTGGGAAGTTCCACTTTTGCTGGATGTGTTCGACGAGGTGGTCCCCCCAATTTACAATGGCTCTCAGCAATGTAGAGGGGGCCGCATCGGGAGCACCAGATACAAGCAGGTTCACAGGTGAAGTGTTGCCTCACCTGGAAGGACTGTTTGGGTGAATGGGCATGTGTAGCACTTTGACTGCTTGTCAGAATAAATGCAGAGATAACAAAAAAAATACATGGCATACACCAGTAATATTAACCGTGAGGCGGATTCTGATTCTGAAGTACTGGGAGGGAGATTATTGGTGAGAGACAAAAGGACAAGGGAATCACGGAGGGAGTGATTCCTGCGGAAAGTGGAGATGGTGGAGGAGGTAAAGATATGTTTGGTGGTAGGATCCCTCTGGAGATGGCGGAAGTTGTGGAGAATGTGTTGGATGAGAAGGCTGATGGGATGGTAGGAAAGGACAAAAGGAACTCTATCACTGTTAAGATAATGTGAAGTTGGGGTGAGCGCATTTATCTGGGAATGAAGGAGATGGCCCAAAATGCCAACTGTACTTTTTTCCATAGATGCTGCCTGGCCTGCTGAGCTCCTCCAGTACTTTGTGTGTGTTGTTGAGATGTGGGTTAGGGCAGCATCTATGATGGAGGCAGGGAAACACCGTTCTTTGAAGAAGAAGGACATCCCTGATGATTTGGAAAGGAAGGTCTGATCCTGGGAACAGATGTGGCACAGATGAAGAAACTGAGAAAAGGGAATAGCATTTTTACAGGAGACAGGGTGGGAAGAGGTAAAGTCAAGCTAGCTGAAGGAGTCAGTAGGTTTATAAAAGATGTTGGTTGTCAGTTTGTCTCTAGTGGTGGAAACAGAAAGATCAAGAAAGTGGAGAGAGGCGTCAGAAATGGGCCTAGTGAATTTAAGTACAGGGTGGAAGTTAGAGGCAAAGTTAATGAAATTGATGAGCTCAGCATGGGTGCATGAAGCAGCACCAATGCAGTTGTCAATGTACTGGAGGAAGAGTTGGGGAGCATTACTAGGGAAGACTTGGAAAATGGATTGCTCTACGTAGCCAACAAAAGGGCAGGCATAGCTGAGGCCCACGCAGGTGCCCACGGCTGCCCGTCAATTCTAGAGAAAGTGGGCGGGGCCAACTGAGGGTGAGGACCAGTTCTGCCAGACAGAGGAGGGTGGTGATGAAGGGGAACTGGTTACAAGATGGAGGAGGATGGTTGTGGAGGGGAACTGGTTGCCAGACAGAGGAGGGTGATGATGGAGGGGAACTGGAACCGCTATCTACTCCATTTCTCAGACATTCACGCTCACCCCATCTTTCCACTGCCTTAACAGTGATAGAGTCCCTCTTGTCCTTACCCAGCACCCCATGAGCCTCCACATCCAACACATTCTCCACAACTTCCACCAACTCCAAGGGGATCCTACCACCAAACATATCTTTACCTCCTCTCCCCTCTCTCTGCTTCCCACAGGGATCACTCCCTCTGAGATTGCTTTGTCCATTCATCCATCCCCACTAATCTCCCTCTCAGTGCTTATCCCTGCAGGCAACCAAAATGCTACAGCTGCCCATTCAGCTCCATGCAGGTCCCGAAGCAGTCCTCGCAGGTGAGGCAACACTTGCTGGGGTTGTCTACTGTGTCTGGTGCTCCTGATGTGGTTTCCTCTACATCGGTGAGACCCATCGTAAATTGGGGAACAGCATTGTCGAGCACCTCCACTCCATCCAGCAAAAGCAGAACTTTCTGGTGGACCAACGTTTTAATTCCAGTTCCCATTTCCATTCTGACATGTTGGTCCACGGCCTCCTCATGTGCCGATGAGCCCACCCTCAGGGTGGAGGAGCAACACCTCATATTCCATCTGGACAACCTCCAACCTGACGGTATAAATATCCATTTCTCTTCCCTGTAAAAAAAATGTCTCTCCCCCTGCCCTCTTCTTCTATTCGCCACTCTGGCATCTTATCTCTTCCGACCCGCCTGTCATCTGCTCCTTGTGTCCACTCTCCTTCCCTTTCTCCTATGGTCCACTCTTCTCTCCTAATAGATTCCTTCATCTCCAGCCCTTTACCTTTCTCACCTACCTGGCTTCGCCCTTCACCTTTGAACTATCCCTCTTCCCTTCCCCCACCTTTCTGTTCTGGAACCTTCCCCTTCCTTCCCATTCTGATGGAAGGTTTCGGCCTGAAGCATCAACTGTCTGTTCATTTCCATTGCTGCTGCCCAGCCTGCTGAGTTCCTTCTGGCAGTTTGTGTATGCTGCTTTGGATTTCCAGCATCTGCCGAATTTCTTGTGTTTATGATACCACCACTAGGTAGTTACACATGTTAACAGGATGCAAGAGGCTGGGGCAGAGAAATTAAAGCACAGATGACTTGAATAACACACACAAAATGCTGGAGGAACTCAGCAGTTCAAGCAGCATCTATGGGCGTGAATAAACAGCTGATATTTCAGGCCGAGACCCTTCATCAGGACTGGAAAGGAAGTGGGGGGGGGGAGATGCTTGAGTAAAAAGATCAGGGCAGGAGAAGGAGGACTAGCTAGAAGATGATTGGTGAAGTAAAAAAATTACTGCAAGGAGAAACTGAAGTTCATGCCATCAGGTTGGAGGCTATCCAGACAGAATATGAAGTGTTGCTCCTCCATCTTCAGGGTGGCCTCATTGTGGCAAAGGAGATCATGGCAAAGGAGGAAGCCGTGGGTTAGCAGGTCAGAACGGGATTGGGGATAGGAATTAAAATGGTTGGCACCAGGAAATTCCGATTCTGGTGGGTGGAGTGCAGGTGCTCTAAGTATTGACATGAGGCAGATGTTGCCACTTCCAGATGAATCCAAACCCACAGGCCAGATATATAAGCTAACTACCAGTAAATCCAGCAAGGAATTTGCAAGGATCTTCTTTACCCAGGTAGTAATGGGACCAAGGAAGTTGCTAGTACAGGAAATAGCTGAGGCAAAACTTGAGCTTGCCATTTACTCTCTTTCACATGTCCACGCACTCCCACTTTATTAGGCAGAATAATAGTCTGGCATGGACTAGATGGGCCAAAGGGCCTGTTTCTGGGCTGTCATGTTCTGTGTCTCTGTGATTAATTCTTTTGTGATTTACCTACTTTAAGAAGCAATGTAATCAATTAACATACCAGCATGTCCTTGAGACGTGGGAGGTAATCAGTGGGTAAAATCGGGTCACCGGAAGAACATGTGAAGTCCACACAGACAGTTCTGAGGGTCAGAATTGAAGAACCTGTGTTTCTGCAGCTATGAGACCTTGTTGATTGTGATGCTCTTCTTATGCTTTCATTTGGAATCAGAATTAACTCTTTCTGTTGTGACTATCTACTTTTATGTGTTTCCAGCAGCCCAATCGATTTGGGAGAGAGAGAGAAGGCAACTCACAGGTCCAAGAGTGAGATTTAAAAAAGGAGTGTTCACCGGCTTTTGCCATTTTCTGATGGTCCAATCAAATAACGATTCATTAGGAAGGGCAGATAAAAATAAGGTACGGACCAGCGAGCAGCCGCTATGGGATTGGACCAATGTTAGAGTGGGAGGGCATTGGCTCATTAGGCTTGGCCGAGCTATGTATCTGGTAAGTTTCTTCTTCATTCTCCATCTGTTTGTACATAGTTAGAGTAGTAAGGATGGCTCCAGGGGTAGTGTTGTGTTCTTTGTGTGAAATGTGGGGACTCCGGGCGACCGCCAGCCTCCCGGATAACCACTTCAGCACCAGGTGCACTGAGTGCAGCTCCTCAGAGAATGCGTTAAGGAACTGGAGCTGCAGCTCGATGACCTTCACCTCATTCGGGAAACCGAGGAGATGATAGATAGGAACTACAGAAAGATAGTCACTCCTAAGTTGCAGGAGACTGTCAGGAGAGGAAAAACAAGTGGGAAGTTAGTGCAGAATATCCCCGCAGCCATTCCCTTTAATAATAAGTGCAGCGCTTTGCATACTGTTGGGGCAGGATGACCTATCAGGGAAAAGCTGCAGTAACCAGGTCTCTGGCACGGAGTCTGGGGTTGTGGTTCAGAAGGACAGTGGGGAGAAGGGGACTGCAGTATCGATAGGGGATTACATAGTTAGGGGAGAAGACACGAGATTCTGTGGATGTGATAGAGATACCCGGATGATGTGTAATCTCTCAGGCTCCAGGGTAAAGGACATCTCAGATCAGGCCGATGGCATTGTACAGGAGGAGGGTGAGCAGCCAGAAGTCTTGGTACATATTGGCACCAATGGCATAGGTAGGGAAGATGAGGAGGTCCCGAAGGTCGAATTTAGGGAGCTAGGTAAGAAAAGGTTCGTCACATCCGGAATTTCTCCGGTTAACGGACGACTTCCTCCCATGCCGCTCTGACATAGTGGGAAATCACATAGGAGGCAAGTTACAGCAGTGGTTTGCCATTGCCTTCTGCCGGGTGAGTTTTTTTCAAAGAGATCACCAAGGGAGCTAGGCAGAAAGGTGAAAAGAGACCTACAGGGTAATAATCTCTAAATTGCTGCCTGTGCCACATGCCAGTGAGGGTAAGAATAGGATGATTTGGCAGGTGAAGGCATGACTGAGGAACTGGTGCAGAGGGCAGAGGTACAGATTTCAGAATCACTGGGATCTCTTCAGGGGAAGGTACGACCTTACAAAAGGGACGGGTTACACCTGAACATGAAGGGAGCCAATATCTTTGCAGGTAGGTTTGCTAGAGCTGTTCAGGAGGGTTTAAGCTAATTTGGCAGGAGGTGGGAAATGGCTTACAAGCAGAGACAGTGTGTAGTGAGGTACAGTCAGATGATATGGCAAAATTGCAGTCAGTGGGATGAGATGCAGTGTAACATGGGGACAAAATCGAAATGGCTGATGAATATAGGACTGACTGTGCTATATTTGAATACACAGAGCATAAGGAATAAAGTAGATTATTTTGTAAGCACAGTTAGAGATTGGCAGGTATAATGTTGTGGGCATCACTGAGTTGGGGCTCAAGTCATGAAAGAAGATCATAGATGGAAGCCTCGCATCCAAGAACACACATTGTATCAAAAGGACAGGCTGGTAGAGAGAGGAGGTGACGTGGTTCCGTTGGTAAAAAATGAAATCAAATCCTTAGAAAGTGGTGACATAGGATCGGAAGATGTAGAAGCTTTGTGGATAGAGCAAGAAACTGCAAGGGTTAGAAGACCCTGATGGGAGTTATACATAGGTCTCTGAACAATAGCTAGGATATGGGCTACAAATTACAACGGGAAATACAAAATGCATGTCAAAAGTGCAACATTACTATAGTCAAGGGGGATTTCAATATGCAGACGGATTGAGAAAATCAAGTTGATGCTGATTTTGGATCCCAAGAGAAAGAATTTGTAGAATGCCTGCAAGATTGCTTTTTAGAGCAGCTTGTGGCTGAGTCTACCAGGAGATCAGCTATTCTCTATTGGATGTTGTATAATGAACCACATTTGATTAGAGAGCTTAAGGTAAAGGAACCCTTAGGATGCAGTGACCGTAATATGACAGAATTTACCCTGCAATTTGAAAGGGAGAAGCTAAAGTCAAATGTATCATTATTACATTGGAGTAAAGGGAATTACAGACACATGAGAGAGGAGCTGGCCACAGTTGATTGGAAGAGGACACTAGTAGGGATGACAGCGGAGTAGCAACGGCTGGAGGTTCTGGGATGAACTCAGAAGGCGCAGAATAGATACTTCCCAAAGAAAAGATGTATTCTAAAGGCAAGATGACACAACCATGGCTAACAAAGGAAGTGAAAGCCAATATAAAAGCAAAAGAGAAGGCATATAACAGCGCAAAAATTAATAGGATGCTAGAGGATTGGAAAGCTTTTAAAAACCAATAGAAGGGAACAGAAAAAAAGCCATAAGGAGGGAAAAGATTAAATATAAATGTAAGCTGACATAATATATCAAAAAGAATACCAAAAGTTTTTTCGGATATTTAAAGAATAGAAGAGAAGTGAGAGTAGATATCGAACCATTGGAAAATGACATTGGAGAAGTAGTAAGGGGGGACAGCAAAATGGTGGACATACAAAATAAGTATTTTGCATCAATCTTCACTGCGTAAGACACGAGAAGTATGCCAGACATTTGAGAGTGTCAAGGGGCAGAAATGAGTAGAGTTGCTATTACTAGGGAGAAGGTGCTTGGGAAACTGAAAAGTCTGAAGGTAGATAAATCACCTGGACCAGATAGGCTACATCCAGGAGTTCTGAAAGATGTAGCTGAAGAGATTGTGAAGGCATTAATAATGTTCTTTCAAAAATCACTAGATTCTAGAATGGTTCCGAAGGACTGGAAAATTACAAGTGTCACTCCACTCTTCAAGAAGGGAGGCACAAGTAAAAAAAGAAAAACAAATTATAGTCCTGCTGAAGGGTCTCGGCCCGAAACATCAACACTACTTTTTTGCTGCCTGGCTTGCTGAGTTCCTCCAGCATATTGTCTGTGTTGCTTAAATTATAGGCCAGTTAGTCTGACTTTAGTGGTTGGGAAGATGTTGGAGCTGATTGTTAACAATGAGGTTTTGGGATTCTTGGAGGCACATGATAAAATTGACCGAAATAGGCATGATTTTCTTAAGGGAAAGCTTGACAAATCTGTTGGAATTCTTTAAAAAAAGTAACAAGTAAGATAGACAAAGGAGGTGCAGTGGATTTTGCTTGCTTAGATTTTCAGAAGGCTTTTAACTAGGTGCTGCCCATGGGGCTGCTTAACTAGATAAAAACCCATGGTATTACAGGAAAGGTATTAGCATGGATAGAGGATTCACTTATTGGCCAGAGGCAGAGTGTGGGAATAAAGGGAGCCTTTTCTGATTAGATGCCGGTAACTAGTCTTTGTCAATGAGGGGTGGAGAGCGTGTTTGTAAATCTGGTGGGAGCAAAGGAGATCAGAAATGGCAAGGTTAAGAGCTACGGGATGGGGCGAGGGAAAAGGAGTGCTAGGCCGGAGGGGCTGGTGTAGGGGCAGCCACACACAGCCCTGAAACACCAGATAAGATCATTTGATTTGAAACAATTGGTTTATTGATTATTACAGAATGCCTCTCTGGTGCTTTCCACTCCCTCCCCTCTCCCTTCCCCTTTTCCCAACCTTGATTCCCTTCCCACTCTCAGTCCGCAATAGAGACCCATATCAGAATCGGGTTTATCATCACTCACATATGTCAAGGGGTTTTTTTTGTGGCAGCAGTACAGTGCAATACAAGAAATTAGTACTGTACTGTGCAAAAGTCTTTGGCACCCCAGCTACATATTTGTGCTTCTGTATATCAGTGATTGGGATGACAGAATTGATGGCTTTGTGGCCAAGTTTGTAGATAATATGAAGATAGCTGGAGGGGCAGGTAGTGTCGAGGAAGCTGAGAGGCTGCAGAAGGATTAGAAGAATGGGTCGACATGGCAGATGGAATAGTGTCAAGAAGTGCAAGGTCATGTACTATGGTGGAAGAAATAAAAGCATTAACTATTTTCTAAATGGGGAGAAAATTCAAAAATCCAAAGTGCAAAGGAACTTGGGAGTCCTCGTGCAGGATCCCCTAGAGATTATCTTGTAGGTTGAGTTGGTTGTGAGGAAGGTTAGTATTCATTTTGAGAGGACTAGAATATAAAACCAAGGATGTAATGCTGAGGATTTATAAGGCACTGGTGAGGCTTCACTTGGAGTATTGTGAGCAGTTTTGGGCCCCTTATCTAAGAAAGGATGTGCTGACATTGGAGAGGGTTCAAAGGAGGTTCACAAAATGATTCCAGGAATGAAAGGCTTATCATTTGATGAGTGTTTGATGGCTCTGGATCTGTACTCGCTGGAACTCTGAAGAATGAGGGGGAAACTGATTCAAATGTTGAAAGGCCTGGATAGAGTGGATGTGGAGAGGATGTTCCCTATAGTGGGAGGGTCTAGGACCAGAGTGTACAATCTCAGAATAGAGGGGCATCCATTGAGAACTGAGGTGAGGAGGAATTTCTTTAGCCAGAGGGTGGTGGATCTGAGGAATTTGTTGCCACAGGTGGCTGTAGAGGCCAGATCATTGGCTGTATTTAAGGCAGAGGTTGATAGATTCTTGATAAGTCATGGTGTGAAAGGTTATGGGGAAAAGGCAGAGAAAGGGCTTGAGAGGGAAATGGATCAGCCATGATGAAATTGCAGAGTAGAATCAATGGGCTAAATGGCCTAATTCTGCTCTTATATCTTATGGTCATTTGGTCTTTGTGGACATGTCAATCTATTTTTACCACAGGGTCTTTTTGCCTTCCTTGTAATAATTTTGTTCAGTAAATTTGTTATTTGGAGACATTCCCTTAGCAAAAATGACTGGTCATGCACTAATGAACCAGTTTGAGCCAGATTGCTCCCACTTAACTCTGAAAGTATTTTTGCGAGCAAAGGGTTGAAATATTGCTACATTTCAAGTCATTTTAAACCTCAGTGATTTTTGTTTTCCTTTAATTTTCAACGATGACTCAGAAAATGCAAAGGACTTGCATTCATTTAAACACATTGCAATGTTTGTGAAAGTTGCCTTTGATTTGACCAGTCAACTACACCCGCTATTCTAATCAAATGGAAAGTTACCAGCTTGAAAATTTGTCAAATTTTGAGACATAAAATTTTGAAAACATTTGGCAGTTCAGTTGGAGGCTATATAGTCAGTTACCTTTCAAAATCCATATCCATTCGCAATATAAATAACCAGGTGCCTTACAATTGACGTATGAAGTTATGCTTGCTTAGCTGTAATCAGAAATCATTGTATGTTATTATATTTAGTCAGTAATTAGAGATTACTCTATCTGTTACTTTCTGTGAATCACTTCAATAATATCCCATTTGACCTTGTGTAGTAAATAAGTATTATGTTAATGTAGATGAGATGTGCATGCTCATTGGCTGCCGGGGTGCCCATTGGCAGTCTGGGTGCTCATTGGCAGTCCTGGTGCCCATTGGCAGACTGGGTACTCATTGGCAGTCCGGGTGCTCATTGGCTGCCTGGGCACTCATAAATACTTTTGTAGAACATCTTGTAACATTTTTGGTCTTTTGAGTTAAGGAGAATTATTAAATTCAAACAAACTTTGTTTTAAATTGTCTGTTCCATCAGTCCGAATTCTTAACTGCTGAACAAGGCAACAAATCCAGATGCAGATTTTCTTTTATAATTAATAAAGGACTTTTGAGATATAGTTGCTGTTCACAGTGTAGAAAGTATAGCTGCTAACATGTGCGCAACACACTCCCGCAAATAGCAATATAATAAATGACAAAATCATGTGTTTCTTTTTAACAGTGTTGAGTCTGGGCTGTTTGTTGGCCTGGGTAACAGGATTTCCCCTCTTTCACTTGAAACAGATCCCAGAACACTACAGGTCCTTCCCAGATTATGACAGGGTTCCGTTCCTATCAACTGTTCACAACCTGAGCAGTTCGGAAGTTGAAAATGCAGCCGTGGCAGAAGATACTAGTCTCCCAAATGCTCATATACTGTAGGTGTTAAGGCTGTACACCAAATTGGGTATTTGTAAGCTGGGGAGAACCAATAATGGCAAGCAAACACAGAGACTCATGAAACTGATGTTTATGAAATTTCCTTTCTAAATATTTCCTTTACTCAAATTCTATTATATCCTTGTTGCCTAAGCTGTCCCTCAGGATGAAGAATGATACTTCCCCTCTGGTTTTGTGGATTTTTAGTGCCTGATGGCTCATAGAGCCTTACTCTGTAACATGGAAATAGAATCTCTGAGACTGTGCCAATTATCAAACTGCCATTACACCGAGCTATTTTGTTCTCCCGACTTTTTAATTAACTCCCCCCCCCCCCACATTCTACCACTCAGCTACACACTAGGGACAACTTAGTGATCTATTACTCCACCAGTACACATCTTTTGGATAAAGAGGAACCCTTCCACCCCCAGAATCACAGGGAACCGTAAACTCCACACAGGCAGAACGAGAGATCAATATTGAACTTGAGTCAATGGAACCAAGAGGCAGCAGCTCATCTGGCTGCACCAACGTGCTGTCAATGTGTGAACCACCGACGTTTTCAGAGACAGGACAGATACTCGCAGTCGGGCGGGCGGAGTGGTTGCTAAATTGTGAAGTGCAGGGGTTCTTTGGCAGGCCCTCAAAGCTCTCCTCTGCCAGCACAAATGAACCAAACTAAGTTGTTATAGGTTCAGATTCCCAGTGAGAATGTGGCATCTTTCCAAGGAGGTTTTGGCATCTTTCATGTCAAAGTGAAAACAGATTTCTACAAAGTAATCTAAAATAATTACAAATATAAAATACAAAATAATTGATGGCACAAGTATTCACCCCCTTTAATACGACACACCAAATCATCATTGGTGCAGCCAATTGGTTTTAGAAGCCACATAATTAGTTAAATGAAGATCACCTGTGTGCATTCAAGGTGTTTCAATTGATTGTGGTAAAAATACAACTGTATCTGGAAGTGAGCTGGTGGTGAGTCAGTATCCTGGCAAAAACTACACCATGAAGACAAAAGAACACTCTAAGCAACTCCATGAAAAGGTTATTGAAAAGCACGAGTCAGGAGATGGATACAAGAACATTTCCATCACTGAATATCCCTTAGAGTACAGTTAAGTCAATAATCAAGAAATTGAAAGAATAGGACACAGCTACAAATATGCCTAGAGCAGGCTGTCCTCAAAAACTGAGTGACTATCCAAGAAGGAAACTAGTGAGGGAGGCCACCAAGAGACCTATGACAACTCTGGAGGAGCTACAAACTTCAGTGTCTGAGATGGGAGAGATTGCGCATAAAATAACTGTTGCCCGGGTGCTTCACCAGTCACAGCTTTATGCGAGAGTGGCAAAGAGAAAGCCATTGCTGAAAAAACACACATGAAATCTGGGCTAGAGTTTGCCGAAAGGCATGTGGGAGACTCTGGAGTCAGCTGGAAGAAGGTTCTATGGTCTGATGAAACCAAAATTGAGCTTCTTTAGCCATCAGACTAAATGCTATGTCTGGCGTAAGCCACACACTGCACATCATCAAAAACACATCATCCCTACCGTGAAGCATGGTGGTGGCTGCGTCATGCTGTGGGCATGCTTCACTGCAACAGGCCCTGGAAGAATTGTGAAGGTGGAGGGTAAAATGAACGCAGCAAAATACAGGGAAATCCTGGAGGAAAACCTGATGCAGTCTGCAAGAGAAGGGCGACTTGGGAGAGATTTGTTTTCCAGCAAGACAACGACCACAAGCATAAAGCCAAAGCTACACAGGAATGGCTTAAAAACAACAAAGTTAGTATGGCCAAGCCAGAGTCTAGACCTCGATCTAATTGAGAGTTTGTGGCTGGGCTTGAAAAGTGCTGTTTATTCGCAATCCCCATGCAATCTGACAGAGCTTGAGCAGTTTTGTAAAGAAGAATGGGGAAAAATTGCAGTGTCCAGATGTGCAAAGCTGATACAATCCTGTCTACACAGACTCAACGCTGTAATTTGCTGCCAGAGGTGCATCTACTAAATACTGACTTGAACGGGGTAAGTACTTAATGCAATCAATTATTTTGTGTTTAATAATTGTAATAAATGTAGACCAATTTTTAGAAATTTATTTTCACTTTGACATGAAAGTCTTTTCTGTTGATCAGTGTCAAAAAAGTCAAACCAAATTCACCGCAATTCAATGTTGTGAAACAATTAAACGTGAAAACTTCCAAGGGGGATGAATATTTCTTATAGGCACTGTATGTGCTGTAGTTACTTAATATCTTTCATCAGAAGATATTGAGCTAAGATTGCACATGAAGCCATACATTAGCTCAGAAAACAATAACGGCAGTTCGGATGGGCATTGGACTGTCCAGGATTTGGCAGCAGAGGACATGGTGGAAATGCTTAAACTGCAAATGAGTCAGAGGACAACTCTGGAGCGGCACAGGGGGTCAGGAATTCCTTTGGATGGTTCAACATGTTGTGGCCTTTGAACGATCTAAAGTCTTGTTGCAAATTGTGCATATCGATTTTGTGGATGCATGGAGTACCTTTCGGTAAATTTGAAAAGTGTTTGCAATACGCGTGACAGGGTTACACATAGGAACTGATAAGCACGTGTAGAGAAATCAGTGGCCGTGTCGTCTTGATCTCACTTGCATTTAATTCTATTACACTTTTGATATCTGCAATGGATGCAGATCACTCCTACCAAAACACTTCACTGGAGGGTTGCTGCAGCAGCAATCAGAGGCGATCAGAAAGAAAGCACACTTGCATTTTCACTTTCTTAGGTTCAAGTGACCCAACAAACATCCGGAGGGGCATTGTTGAAAGTATCCTGACTGGTTGAACAATAGTTTGGTGCCACAGTTTGAATGCGTGGGAACACAGGAAGTTCAAGTTCAAGTTTAATTGTCGTTCAACCAAACATGTGAACACAGCCAAATGAAACCGTGTTCCTCCAGGGCCCTCAAGGTGAAAAACACAGAACCAATAGTCACGCACAGCACCTATGATTATGGCAGCAGATAAACATAGAGGAACAAATAATATTTTAACAAAGTAATAATATAGCCCAAGTCTCTGAGTGTGATGGCCTGTAAGTTGATGTTGCATGGATGTTGTCCAGGAGCCAGGTTTCTTCAAGAACAGCCCGCAAAATGTTGGAAACACACGCAAAATGCTGGAGGAACTCAGCAGGTCAGGCAGCATCTATGGAGGATATAAACAGTTGGGCCAAGACCCTTCATTGGGACTGGAAAGGAAGGGAGAAGTAAGACAGAATGAAAAGGTGGGGGGAGAGGGAGGAGAACAAGCTGACAGGAAAGAAGTGAGTCCTGGTGAGATGGGAAGGTAGGTGGCGGAGGAGGGGGAATGATGTGAGAAGCTAGGAGGTGATTGGTGGAAGAAAGGCTGAAGAAGGAATCCGACCGAAGAGAACAGTGGACCATTGAATAAAGGGAAGGAGGTCGGGAGCCAGAGGGAGGTGAGCTCAGGATATGCATATTCTCATCAACCATTCAGTTATTGAACTGTCCTGCACAACCAGAATCATTACTTCATTATAGTAACACCGACCGCTTTGCACTACAATAGACTTTTTTTCGTTTTACCTGTGTTTCTTGTATAAATTTGCATAATTTGTGTTTAATTTATGTTTTTCTTGTGAATGCTGTGTCTCTGACATGTACTTGTGCATATGACAATAAACTCAATATTGAATTTGTTAGCACAAGTAGACAATCTGTTTTCACTTTTCACCTGTTCATAATAGAATTGCCAGCGGCTATAACCCCACCCACCACAAACTTGCTTGTCCAACTGACTCCTCTGCCTAGACTTGACCTAATCAGGTGAATGCACCCCTTACAAACATAGTAATGAATCTGCCAACTTCCACTGTACAAATCCAACCTATGTCTGATTTTCCTTTTCCTCTAGTGCAACGCTGATTTTTGTCTGATGCCTGATCTGTGCTGCTCAGTCTCCATTCCATTAGAACAGAGAACCCAGAATAGTGCAGGATATTGTGCCAAACTTTTGACCTACTCTAAGATCAATCTTAGCACTAATCACTATTTTCCAAGGCAGACCTAATGTCACTTCCCCCCTCCCCACCATCCGCTTCCATCAGCAGTCCCATTCCCCTTCTCCTCTCTTCCTCCCCTTCCCAAAATCTCCACTACAGCAGAGCTGGTGAATAAGCTAAGAAAACTGCAAGGTCCCTAAGCCCTATTCTAATGCACACAAACCTTTGAGTCCTGGGCACACTAGCGTGTAACTGAGGTGCTCGTGCAACACTGGTGTGGACTCCAGTGCACAATTCTTTCATCTGTTCAAGTCCTTCTGTGATATTGCCCTCCCTACTTCTCCAATGCTACAATGCTCAACAGCCTCACAGTTCCTCCATTAACGACATCTTATGCATACGCAGTTTTCTTTGCCTTACTATTGGTGATCATGTCGTCACGTATTTATTCCTTCCCCAAACCTTCCAAATCTCTCATTCCCTTGAAGATTTAAAAAGCCTACTACTTTCAACAAGCATACATCACCTGTCCTAACATCTCCTTGTGTGGTCTGATGTCAAACTTTAACTGCTGTTATTTCTGTCTAGCACCTCAGGAAAACATGGACTCCAGGTTCCACACTGATAAGGGTGAGATTTACCACCCTTTTTAGTGTGTATTTTTAGCGAGCGTGCAAAATTGCATGAAAGGCAGGAAAGCCCAGATACAATGTTTTGAAACTAACTGAAGCTGTTTGCATTGGCTGCTAGATTTAAAAAGCAAACTAAATCACTCACTAACTGAACATATAAGAAACCAGGAAAAGCAAAAGTTAGACACTAAAAAACATAGTAAATTAAGTCACGCTCCTTTGGGTTTGTGGTTGTGCTTTATGGTAATTTGATCTTTGCTCCTACTTTTCTTGCTTTAAGGTTGTTGGCAGAAGGAAATTCATAAGGGAAAATTACACTCAATAGCCACTTCAGTAAGTACCTCCTGTACCTAATAAAGTGGCCACTGCGTGTCTGTTCGTAGTCTTCAGCTGCTGTAGCCCATCCACTTCGAAGTTCCATGTGTTGTGCATTCAGAGATGCTCTTCTACAAACCACTGTTGTAAGACATAGTATCTCCTTCCTGTCAGCTAGAACCTGTCTAACTGTTCCCCTCTGACTTCCCGTTAACAAGGCATTTACGCCCACAGAACTGTTTTTTTTTTGTTTTTTGCACCATTGTCTGTAAACTCCAAAGACTGCATGGAAATCCCAGGGGACCAGCAGTTTCTGAGATACTCAAACCACCCCGTCTGACACCAACAATCACCAACAAATCCTGGGAGTCTGCAGAGAATGACTCAAGAAACAAAAAACATCCAGTGGGCGGCAGTTCTGTGGGCGACAAAGCCCTGTTAGTGAGGAAGGTCAGAGGAGAATGGCCAGACTGGTTCAAGCTGACAGGAAGGTGACAGCAACTCAAATAACCATGTGTTACAACAGTCTTGTGCAGAAGAGCCTTGAAGTGGATGGGCTATAGGGCAGCAGAAGACTGCGAAGATACTTTCAGTGGAGCTCAGGAGACAATGGTGCCTAGTGGCGACTCATTTGCTTGCATCTTCAGAAACAGCTCTATTTCCATCTTTAATATCTCTATTCTTCCCTTTCAGGGCTCTTTTGAAGACCCTGACCTGGAGTTACATGCTGACTTCGGCTCCTTGTGAGAATGGGACCCACTCTTGGGGTCTCATGACTGGCCGTTATTCAATATACCAAGGACGCTGCCTAGAAAACTAGCACGCATTCGGAATTTCGGGATTTTGTGGCTCTGGAGGCGGATGGACTTGAGGTTGGTGCCTCTGCAGGAAATCGGTGTGTCATGGGAGACATGACCCGAATTCTTTGGGCACAGAGTTCAGAAAAAGCGATGCAACGGACTTCTAACATTGCAAATCAGCTAGTTGTTTGTTATGTCTCCCCTCTTGCTATGAAACAGAGACACCTCTTTTTCCCTTATTAGAGAGAGAGAGAGAGAGAACCTGTGGTATGTTGAATAACTGGGTGAACGAGTAGTCTTTGGGGTACTGCAAGTCTGTGTATTTGTTGTTGCTTTGCTCAATCTTAAGTGCTTGGTGGGGAGGCCAATGCTTTTTTAGTTAGTGGGGGAGGGGTGATTGTTGCTTTGCTGCTGCTTATGCGAGGGAGGGGGGAGCTGGGGGGTTCTAACATTTAACTGTCATTCATTCTTTGGGGCACTCCTCTGTTTTCATGGATGGTTGTGAGGAAGAAGAATATCAGGATGTATATTGTATACAATTCTCTGACATTAAATGTACCTTTGAAACCTTTGAAATTTTGTTAGGTACAGTTGGAACCTAGGGTAATACAGTGCCTACTGGGTGTATTTTTCATAATGAATGAAATTGATTTTTGAAATAAGAAAGTAATGAGATGTGAAAAGCAACCTGATGTTTGGTGTAAACAACAGGAATTCTGCAGATGCTGGAAATTCAAACACATCAAAGTTGCTGGTGAACGCAGCAGGCCAGGCAGCATCTCTAGGAAGAGGTACAGTCGATGTTTCAGGCCAAGACCCTTCGTCAGGACTAACTGAAGGAAGAGTTAGTAAGAGATTTGAAAGGGGGAGGGGGAGATCCAAAATGATAGGAGAAGACAGGAGGGGGAGGGAATGGAGCCAAGAGCTGGACAGGTGATTGGCAAAAGGGATATGAGAGGATCATGGGACAGGAGGTCTGGGGAGAAAGACAAGGGGGGACGAACCAGAGGATGGGCAAGGGGTATAGTCAGAGGGACGGAGAGAGAAAAAGGAGAGTGAGAGAAAGAATGTGTGTATAAAAATAAATAATGGATGGGGTACGAGGGGGAGGTGGGGCATTAGTGGAAATTAGAGAAGTCGATGTTCATGCCATCAGGTTGGAGGCTACCCAGATGGAATATAAGGTGTTGTTCCTCCAACCTGAGTGTGGCTTCATCTTTACAGTAGAGGAGGCCGTGGATAGGCATGTCAGAATGGGAATGGGATGTGGAATTAAAATGTGTAGCCACTGGGAGATCCTGCTTTCTCTGGCGGACGGACCATAGGTGTTCAGCAAAGCGGTCTCCCAGTCTGCGTCGGGTCTCGCCAATATATTAAAGGCCACATCGGGAGCACCGGACGCAGTATATCACCCCAGTCGACTCACAGGTGAAGTGTCGCCTCACCTGGAAGGACTGTCTAGGGCCCTGAATGGTGGTAAGGGAGGAAGTGTAAGGGCATGTGTAGCACTTGTTCCGCTTACACGGATAAATGCCAGGAGGGAGATCAGTGGGGAGGGATCGGGGGGACGAATGGACAAGGCAGTTGCGTAGGGAGCGATCCCTGAGGAAAGCAGAGAGAGCGGGGGAGGGAAAGATGTGCTTAGTGGTGGGATCCCATTGGAGGTGGCGGAAGTTATGGAGAATAATATGTTGGACCCGGAGGCTGGTGGGGTGGTAGGTGAGGACCAGGGGAACCCTATTCTTAGTGGGGTGGCGGGAGGATGGAGTGAGAGCAGATGTGCGTGAAATGGCGGAGATGCGCTTGAGAGCAGAGTTGATAGTGGAGGAAGGGAAGCCCCTTTCTTTAAAAAAGGAGGACATCTCCCTCGTCCTGGAATGAAAAGCCTCATCCTGAGAGCAGATGCGGCGGAGACGGAGGAATTGCGAGAAGGGGATGGCATTTTTGCAAGAGACAGGGTGAGAAGAGGAATAGTCCAGATAGCTGTGAGAGTCAGTAGGCTTATAGTAGACATCAGTGGATAAGCTGTCTCCAGAGACAAAGACAGAAAGATCTAGAAAGGGGAGGGAAGTGTCGGAAATGGACCAGGTAAACTTGAGGGCAGGGTGAAAGTTGGAGGCAAAGTTAATAAAGTCAACGAGCTCTGCATGCGTGCAGGAAGCAGCGCCAATGCAGTCGTCGATGTAGCGAAGGAAAAGTGGGGGACAGATACCAGAATAGGTTTGGAACATAGATTGTTCCACAAAGCCAACAAAAAGGCAGGCATAGCTAGGACCCATACAGGTGCCCATAGCTACACCTTTAGTTTGGAGGAAGTGGGAGGACCCAAAGGAGAAATTATTAAGAGTAAGGACTAATTCCGCTAGATGGAGCAGAGTGGTGGTAGAGGGGAACTGATTAGGTCTGGAATCCAAAAAGAAGCGGAGAGCTTTGAGACCTTCCTGATGGGGGATGGAAGTATATAGGGACTGGACATCCATGGTGAAAATAAAGCGGCGGGGGCCAGGGAACTTAAAATCATCGAAAAGTTTAAAAACGTGAGAAGTGACACAAACATAGCTAGGAAGGGATTGAACAAGGGGGGATAAAACCGTGTCGAGGTATGCAGAAACGAGTTCGGTGGGGCAGGAGCAAGCTGAGACAATAGGTCTGCCAGGACAGGCAGGTTTGTGGATCTTGGGTAGGAGGTAGAAATGGGAAGTGCGAGGTGTGGGAACTATAAGGTTGGTAGCAGTGGATGGGCGATCCCCTGAGCGGATAAAGTCGGTGATAGTGTGGGAGACAATGGCCTGGTGCTCCTTAGTGGGGTCACGATCGAGGGGTAAATAAGAGGAGGTATCTGCGAGTTGTCGCTGTGCCTCGGCAAGGTAGAGGTCAGTGCGCCAGACTACAACAGCACCCCGCTTATCGGCGGGTTTAATAATAAGGTTAGGATTAGTGCGGAGGGAGTGGAGAGCAGAGCGTTCCGAAGGAGTGAGGTTGGAATGGAAACAAAGTGCGGTGAAGTCGAGACGGTTGATGTCCCGTCAGCAGTTAGCGATAAAGAGATCCAGAGCAGGCAGAAGACCAGAGCGGGGTGTCCATGAAGAAGAGGAGGGTTGAAGACGGGAGAAGGGGTCATTGGTGGGGGTGGAAGAGTCCTTGCCGAAGAAGTAGGCTCGGAGACGGAGACGGCGGAAGAAAAGTTCCGCATCATGGCGAACACGGAACTCGCTGAGGTGTGGGCGAAGGGGGACAAAGATGAGGCCCTTACTGAGAACAGAGCGTTCTGCCTCTGACAGTTGAAGGTCGGAGGGGATGGTAAAGACCCGGCACGGATGAGAGCTGGGATCAGAGGGGGGAGGGGGGAGGCTGGGGGTGTCAATAGAGAGGGGAGGGTTGGGGTGAGAGGAAGATGGAGCCTCTGAGTACCCAGGAGCTGACGTTGGGATCTGAAGGAGACGGGATTACAGAGTATTGGTGGGGGAAGGGGAGATGGGAGTCACAATAGCAGCACATAAAGACCCGGCCTGGAACTCAAGGCTGGAGTCGCAGTTGGTGGTTGCGCAGTCGCTTTGAAGGTGTCCATGGTCGTTGCTGGAGTCCGGGTTCTGAATATGCCCTGAGGTGTTGGAGCCGGCGAGATCAATGGCAGAGGCTGCAATCTGAAGTTCATGCCTGCTAGTTTCATGGCCAGCAGGCTCTGGAGTCCGTAGATGTAGGATCTTGCGATCTTTGCCTAACATGACAAAGTCAAAAAAACAGCGATTGCAGGCGTGGATCCGACGGAGGATGAAATAATGGGTAGGACCATTACAGACGGCGAAGAAAATGTCCCGAAGGTATGGAAGGGTCTGGGATAGGGACACCAAACACCTCCTCATGGCGGAGAGGGTCGCCTTCAGAGTTTGACGGGAGGAGCGGCGAGAGGCAGAGTCAATAAAATGTGAGTACCTGGGATCCTCAGAAGGTCCAAATTGAGAGGCTCGGAAACGAATCCTAAAGCCAATTGGAGTAAGTTGGCGACGGAGGCACGTTCCAAGAAAGGATATATGGCTGTGATAGCGAGTCTGAGTCAAAATTTGGTTGAAAAGTTGAAGAGCCGAAGAAATTACAGATGGGGAGCAGTGAGAGATGGTTTCACTGAACTCCCGTTGAAGAGAGGATCTAAACTTCTTCGGTGTAGGCATCACCAGAAGAGGCTTCGCAGTAGTGAATTTTAAAAACGCAAACAACAGGAATTCTGCAGGTGCTGGAAATTCAAGCAACACACATCAAAGTTGCTGGTGAACGCAGCAGGCCAGGCAGCATCTCTAGGAAGAGGTACAGTCGACGTTTCAGGCCGAGACACTTCGTCAGGACTAACTGAAGGAAGAGCTAGTAAGAGATTTGAAAGTGAGAGGGGGAGGGAGAGATCCAAAATGATAGGAGAAGACAGGTGTCTCATTTTTGGAAGCACGAACTGAACTCATGAGAGTTATTCCCCTTTGCACCTCTCACGGATACGCTGTGCATATTTTACCTGCATTTGGGACCAGGCTTTATGTGACGGGCATATGAACGGCTTTAAAAGATAGCAATCAACAGAACTTCTACTTCAAAAGGAAGGGAAGGGAAAGGAAGGGTAGCCACTTTGGCTAAGCCTGAACAGGATACAAATCTTAACTGCACCAAGCAATTCAGCGCAAAAGGCCATTTTTGGTTTATGTTTTATCTAATGGCTATTATGTAAATAAAACAATGAAAGAACTGGTTATAAAGTAAACAACAAGAACGCCGATGAGTCAGAATAATTGATGATCTCATCATCTTGCATCACTAGATGTAAATTGCTTTTTACTTATTGTGGAACGTTTGACACAAATCCATGGTCTAATTATGAATAGACGTGTGTGGCTTTCGGACAGGATATAATTGTAACTGATACTGTACGGCGGGTACTAATTGCACAATTGCCTCAATATATCAAGGGGATGAGGGGAGATACAAGAAAGAAAATGGGAAAGGAGAAGGGCAATGGCAGATATGGGTGACATGGTAACATAGCTGAGTTCCTGGTGTGAGAAGGTAGCCCATTATCTCAAGTCCAGTGAAGTTTATTGTCATTTAACTACATACATGTATATAACATATACAACCATATAATGTATATAGAAATGAGACAATGTTTCTCCAAGCCAGGATGTAAAGCACAGTAGTACACATAACACATGAGAATTTATGAAGGTAAGGATAAAATCTACAGATGTATCACACAAACTAAAGTGCATTAATATTAAATATTATAAGGTATGGAACAGATTAACCAGTGATTCTTCGAATATGATGCAGCAGGGAATTCAGAAGCCTAATGGCCTGAGGGAAGAAGCTGTTTCCCATCCTGACCGTCCTTGTTTTTATGCATCGGAGTCTCCTGCCTGATGGTAGAAAGTGAAAGAGGATGTTGGATGGATGGGTGGGATCCCTGATAATATTAAGGGCCCTGCGTATGCAGCGCTCCTGATAAATGTCCCTGGTGGATGGTAGGGAGACCCCTATGATCTTCTCAGCTGTTCTCAGAGTCCTTGTAGGGACTTCAGGTCCAATGCTTGGCTGCTCCCGTACCAGACGGAGAGGCAGCTTGTCAGGATACTCTCAATGGTGCTCCTGTAAAACACAGTTAGGATGCAGGCGGTGGGGGGGACCTTGCTTACCTCAATCTTCTTAGGAAGTGAAGGAACTTGCTGTGCTGCCTTGTTCAGGGAGGGGATATTAAGGGACCAGGTGAGATCATATGCGATGTGAACTCCCAGGAACTTTGTGCACTTAACTCTCTCTGAGGAAGAGCCATGTGTTTGCAGGGGCGATGGTTGAATACACAGTTTGAGCTGGATCCCGCCACACAGTCAGCAGTGTGAACAGCAGCAGGCTGAGTACACAGTCTCGGGGAGTGCCAGTGTTCAGCGTAGTGGGATGAGAGAAAGATGGGCTGGCTGTGACCTTAGTGTTAAGAAGTCCGGTATCCAATTACAGAGGGAGGTGTTGAGAGCCAGCGAGGACATATTCCCCACCAGCTTCTGGGGTATGATGGTGTTGAGAGCCAAACTGAGATGTATAAACAGCAGTCTTGCATATGGGACCCCACTTTGCAGGTGGGACAGGACAGAATGGAGGACAGAGGCTACTGCATCGTCAGTGGATTGAACTGAGCGATAAGCGAACTAGGAGGGGTCCAATGTTCAAAGCATTTCATCATGGTTGATGTTAATGCCACCAGACAATAGTCATTTAGGCAGCTTACTGTCACCTTCTTTGGTACTGGAATGATGGTTGCTGCCTTGGAAACCAAGGGGACAATGGATTGTTCCAGAGGGATGTTGAATCTATCCGTCAGCTCGGCATGCTGCTGCCAGTTTTATTACTGTCTTCAATTACATATAACATAATCATAAAGAGCAGTTCTCATTGGAGTGAATGGCCCAACTCTGCAACACTTTCCAGCACCAGCGACCTGCTGTATAGAAGGAGTTTGTATGTTCTCCCGTGACCGCCCGGCTTCCCTCTGGGTGCGGCAGTTTCTCCCCCACATTCCAAAGGCGTATGGGCGGGTAGGTTAGTTGGTCACCTGGTGTGACTGGACGGGACAGGCCCGTTGATCCAGAAGGGCCGGTTACCGTGCTGTATCTTGAAAAAACTGAGGAGAAGCAGTCAGAGTGAGAACGAACATGTGTAGGATATAGGAGCCATTAACTGCAATGAGAACTATTCCATATGTAATTGCAGACGGTAATAAAACAGACACCACCATCTGCTAAGATAATGGGTTACCGTCCCACACCAGGCTATCAGTTACTGACAACTAACTCAAAGATATTTTGTTAAATAATGTAATACCCAGCTTTACTTTAGAATACTGAAACCATTAAGAATGGCAGATCCTGACCTGTCCTGTCAAACACACAGGGAAACAAAAGATGAATACAGTATTCATCTTCACAGCCATCAAGACTCTTCTCATCCTGTCTCTTGTAAGGATGCCATCCCTTTCTCCATCTCCACTGCATCTGCTGTCCAGCTTAAGCCTTTCATTCCAGGACATCTGAAAAGTCCTCTATTTTTTCAGGGTTCTGTTTGATAGTTGATGGAACCCTCTCTCATATATTTCTTCTGTCTCTGCTCTCACTCCCCTCCCTCCAAGCCAAACATCAGGAGAGTTCTCCTCATCCTCACTTCTCACGTGACTAGCCTCCACGTCCAGCACATCCAGTTTTGTCATTTCTGCCATCTGTCAAGAGACCCCCAGCAATAACAACTTCTTCCCCTCTCCATCCCCTTCCACTACCACAGTATCCACTTTCTCCATGCCTCCCTGATCCACTCATCTCATCCCAGCCACTCACCCCTGACCACTGGCACTTCGCCCTGCACTGTAAGAGGTCTGACGCTTGTTCCCATCCCTCCTCTCTCATCACTATTTAGGTACCTAAAGTCAGCCTTCCTAGGTTAAGCAAAGATTCACAGTGTTGACGACACCAAATGCAGACTGAGCAATCATTTCTCAGAACATTACTCTCACTGTTCTCTTCTTTCTACTCTTCCCAACTGCCTCACCACCACCTCCAGTACTTGATTCCATGTTCTACCTTTCTCCTGTCCCATTCCATCATCTGGACCCCCACCTTTCACCTCCCAGACTCTGTCACTATTTCCGCTTTCCCTTCCACAATTTGCCTATAACCTGTCCTGACCCAGATTCACCTATTGCAAACAAGAGAAAATCTGCAGACACAGGAGATCCAAAGCCACACACACAAGACTCAGCAGGCCAGGCAGCGTCTATGAAAAAGAGTAAACAGTTGATGTTTCAAGCTGAGATCTTTCTTCTACATCTGGCTCCACCCCTTCCCTTCGCCTCGTTATAGTGACCATCTCGCTGCAATAATTTAGTTGAGATAAAGGGGTGGACAGGGAAAGCAAAAGGTGAATATTGATCTCTTCAGCTATAAAGACTACACCTCTTCTCACCTTGTCTTTCATAAGGACGACACCCCTTTCTCCATCTCCACTGCATCTGCTGTTAAGATTAAGCCTTCCATTCCAGGACATCTGAGAAGTTCTCTGTTTTCAAGGTTCTGTTTGATAGTCGATGGAACTCTCTCTCATATATTTCCTGTGGCTCTGCTCTCACCCCTCTCCCTCCAGGCCAAACATCTCGAGAGTTCTCCTCGTCCTCACTTCTCACGCAACTAGCCTCCACGCCCAGCACATCATGCTTTGTCATTTCTGCCGGTGCAGAAATAGACACTGTGTATCTTCCACCACAGAGGCTGCTTTACCCATGGAGTTTATCCGGCAATTTTTTTGTTTCATCTCCCGTCACCTCTCCCTAAGTGGTTCCCATTATCGCCTTCCTTCTTTATCAGATTCCAGTACATGTATCTTTGTCTCTGCATATCACCTTCAGCCTCTGTCAACATCCTCATCCCCCACCCCCCTTTCCCTACTTGCTCCATCTGGCTCCAGTACTTTGTTCACTTCCAACTCTCACACACACGCCTTAGTCTCCCAACTTCAACTCTTCCCCTTTCCCACCCAACTGGCTCCCTCTGCCCATCACCTCTCACCTCTCCTCGGCCCACCTACTACCTACCATCTCTGGTCTCATCCATTTCCCCCTCCTCTTTCCCATTGTCGCTCTCAGTCCTGGTGCAAGGTCTCGACAATTTCCTTCCCGCACAGATGCTGATCAACCGGCCGACTTCCTCCAGCTCTTTGTTTTTGCTTCAGATTCCAGCATCTGCATCCTTTCTGTGTCTGTCTACTTGGAAACCATCACCCATCCCCACAACAGATGAGATAAGGGAAGGGGTCCAGACCGACTTCAAACATGGTAATAGATATACATGTCCTGTTAATCAATATTTTGAATGTTTTTGTATTCAGAGGGTCATCCCTCAGTATTAATGCTTAAATTAAAAAGCTGTTTTGGGTGTCTAGATTCCTAAAAAAGATGCTCAACTATTCAGAGGTGCTCTGGCCAGTTGGGACATGCTCCGTTTGCAATAGCAGAAGTTGCTGACTAGATTATAGAACTACGTAGTAAGGACAGCAAGCAGGTTGGACAAACAGCCCGAGTCGGCGATGGTCACGCAAGTATGCATTCAGCAGCAGTGTTAGGGGGCCAGTGATGAAAAGCATTAGTGGAACAGGTTTATCAATATCAAATACAACCTTACCTTGCCAATAACGTTATTGAAAGGCTATCTCTCAGCTGTAGGTGCGACATAACTTTAATGCATTGCAATGGAGTTGGTTTCCTTTGATTCTAATTGGTTCTTTCTTGCGTGGTTGAGTATAACTTTGTGGCGTTACGTACCTGTGGTGCAGCTGCAGGTGTTTCTCGCTGCAACTGGACAAGTGTGTATTCGTGCCCAGGACAATCAACTCGACTTTGACTGATGAGGATGCAAAAGTATGAGGGCAAAGAGAAGCCAGTTTTAGGTACTTGAGAGAGAGGGGGAGTGCAACTTGCATTGGATTTCTGGGTGTGCCCAAAGAAAGAGGGTACCTTTTTGGGAATAGGAGTAGTTAGAGGGGTAGCAATGTTTCAGACTCTGACAGGAGAAGGCAAGTTAAAGCTGGTGAACACGTATGAGTGAAAACACAGACAACATGACCATACCACACGCCCACAGCAGCGCCGATCAGCAGAGACAAGACAATATGTAAGCATCATGTCAGATGTTCTCAGGTATATGAGCTAAATACAAGCAAGATTTTGTGTAGGAAATAACAGGCCCAATGAGGACAGAGGAAGACTGACCATCATATACCAGACAAACTGGAAGCAAAGATCTGGAATAAAGGATGGGCTTGGAAAGAGGAGTTTCAAATAGAGTCATAGGGTCCTGAAAACTACAGCACAGAAACTGGCCTTCCGGCCCATCCACTCCATGCCGAACCATTTAAACTACCTACTCCCATCGAACTGCTCCATAGCCCTCCGTATCCCACCCATTCATCTACCTAAACAACAGGAATTCTGCAGATGCTGGAAATTCAAGCAACACACATAAAAGTTGCTGGTGAACGCAGCAGGCCAGGCAGCATCTCTAGGAAGAGGTGCAGTCAACGTTTCAGGCCGAGACCCTTCGACCCTAGTCCTGACGAAGGGTCTCAGCCTGAAACGTCGACTGCACCTCTTCCTAAAGATGCTGCCTGGCCTGCTGCGTTCACCAGCAACTTTTATGTGTGTTGCATTCATCTACCTATCTAAGCTTCTCTCGAAAGTTAAAATCAAAATCACATCCACCACTTATACTGGCAGCTCATTCCACACTCTCACCACTCTCTGAGTGAAGAGGTTTTCCCCTCATGTTCCCCTTAAACATTTCACCTTTCACCATGACCTCTAGTCATAGTCTCACCCAACCTCAGTGGAATAAGCCTGCTTCCATTTGCCCTACCTATACCCCTCATGATCTTGTAAACCTCGATCAAATCTCCCCTCAGTCTTCTACGTTCTAAGCAATGAAGTTATAACCTATTCATAGTTTCCTTGTAACTCTGGTCCTCCCGTCCCAGCAAAATCCTTGTAAATTTTCTCTGGACTCTTTCAACTTTATTTACATCCTTTCCTGTAGGTAGGTGATCAAAACTGCACACAATACTCCAAATTTGGCCATACCAACATCTTATACAACTTCAACATAACATCCCATCTCCTGTACTCAATACTTGGGTCTATGAAGGCCAATGTGCCGAAAGCTTTCTTAGCACCGTCTACCTGTGACGCCACTTTCAATGAATTATGGGCCTGTATTCCCAGATCACTCTGTTCTACCGCACTTTCCAGTGCCCTACCACTCACCTTGTAATACCTACCCTGTTGGTTCTCCCAAAGTGAAACACCTCACACTTGTCTGCATTAAGTTCCACCCGGCATCTTTCAGCCCATTTTTCCAGCTGGTCCAGATCTTGCTGCAAGTTTTGATAGTCTTCCTCACTGTCCACTACACCCCCAGTCTTGGTGTCATCCACAAATTTGCTGATCCATAAACTGTATTATCATCTAAGTCATTGATGTAGATGACGAACAACAATGGACCCACCACTGATCCCTGCAGCACTCCACTGGTCACAGGCCTCCAGTTGGAGAGACAACCATGTACTACCACTCTCTGGCTTATCCCACAAAGCCAATGTCTAGTCCGATGTAATACCTCGTCCTGAATACCAAGCGACTGAACCTTCTTGACCAGCCTCCCATGTGAGACCTTGTCAAATGCCTTGCTGAAGTCCATATAGACAACATCCACTGTCTTGCCTTCATCAACCTTCCTGGTAACGTCCTCGAAAAACTCTGTAAGATCACGTAGACACAACCTACCATACACAAAGACATGCTGTCTTAGTCCTAGTCAATCCATGTCTGTCCAAGCTCATATATCCAGCCTCTTAGAATACTTTCTGATAACTTTCCCAATACTGATATCAGGCGCACCGGACTATAATTCCCTGGTTTAATCTTAGACCCTTTCTTAAACAGTGGAACGATACTGGCTATCCTCCAATCCTCCAATACCTCACCTGTTGCTGAGGATGATTTAAATATCTCTGCTCAGGCCCCTGCAGTTTCTGCACTTGCCTCCCACAGGGTCTGAGGGAAGAGTTTTGTGAGACCTTGGGGATTTGTTCACCCTGATTTGCCTCAGGACAGTGAACTCCTCCTCTTCTGTAATGTGTACAGTGTCCATTATCTTGCTGCTACTTTGCCTCACTCAATAGACTCTGTGTTCATCTCCTGAGTAAATACGGATGCAAAAAAATTCCACTTAGGATCTCCCCCATTTGTTCTGGCTCCACACATGGATTACCATTCTGATTTTCCAGAGGACCAACTTTGTCCCTTGCAATCCTTTTGCTCTTAACATATCTGTAGAATCCCTTACTATTCTCCTTCCCCCTGTCTGATAGAGCAACCCTCATGCCTTCTTTTAACCCTTCTGATTTCCTTCTTAAGTGTTCTCTTGCATTTCTTATCCTCCTCAAATACCTCATTTGTTCCTACCTGCCTGTTCCAGCTATGCACATCCTTTTTTTTTCTTAACCAGGGTCTCAATAGCTCTCAAAAACCAAGGTTCTCTAAACCAGTTATCCTTGCTTTTTATCCTGCCAGGCACATTCAAACTCGTACACTCAAAATTTCACTTTTGAATGTCTCCCACTTACCAAGTACACCTTTGCCAGAGAGCAGCCTGTTCCAATCCACACTTGCCAGATCTTTTCTAATACACCAAAATCGGCCTTTCTCCAATTTAGGATCTCAACTGAAGACCAGACCTGTCCTTTTCCATAATTGCCCTGAAACTAATGGCATTATAATCACTAATGCAAAGTGTTCCCCTACACAACCTTCTGTCACCTGCCCTGTCTCATTCCCTAAGAGGAGATCAAGAATTGCCACTCTTTCATTGGGGATTCTAGGTACTGATTAAAGAAACTTTCCTGAACACATTTGACAAACTCTGTCCTACCTAATCCTTCTACAGTATGGGTGTCCCTGTCAATATGTGGAAAGTTACAATCACTGACTATCACAACTTTATGTTTCTTGCAACAGTCTGCAATCTCTACAGATTCCTCTAATTCCCATGGACTGTTGGATGGTGTATAATATAGCCACATTAACCTGGTCATACCTTTCACCCCATCAGCCTCCGGGTCCAACATATTATTCTCCGTAACTTCCGCCACCTCCAACGGGATCCCACCACTAAGCACATCTTTCCCTCCCCACCTCTCTCTGCATTCCGCAGGGATCGCTCCCTACACAACTCCCTCGTCCATTTGTCCCCCCCATCCCTCCCCACTGATTTCCCTCCTGGCACTTATCCGTGTAAGCGGAGCAAGTGCTACACATGCCCTTACACTTCCTCCCTTACCACCATTCAGGGCCCCAAACAGTCCTTCCAGGTGAGGCATCACTTCACCTGTGAGTCGACTGGGTTGATATACTGCGTCCGGTGCTCCCGATGTGGCCTTTTATATATTGGCGAGACCCAACGCAGACTGGGAGACCGCTTTGCTGAACATCTACGCTCTGTCCGCCAGAGAAAGCAGGATCTCCCAGTGGCCACACATTTTAATTCTACATCCCATTCCCATTCTGACATGTCTATCCACGGCCTCCTCTACTGTAAAGATGAAGCCACTCTCAGGTTGGAGGAACAACACCTTATATTCCGTCTGGGTAGCCTCCAACCTGATGGCATGAACATCGACTTCTCTAACTTCTGCTAATGCCCCACCTCCCCCTCGTACCCCATCTGTTACTTTTTTTTATGCACACATTCTTTCTATCATTCTCCTTTTTCTCCCTCTGTCCCTCTGAATATACCTCTTGCCCATCTTCTGGGTCCCCCCCCCTTGTCTTTCTTCCCTGACCTCCTGTCCCATGATCCTCTCGTATCCCCTTTTGCCTATCACCTGTCCAGCTCTTGGCTCCATCCCTCCCCCTCCTGTCTTCTCCTATCATTTTGGATCTCCCCCTCCCCCTCCAACTTTCAAATCCCTTACTCACTCTTCCTTCAGTTAGTCCTGACGAAGGGTCTCGGCCTGAAACGTCGACTGCACCTCTTCCTACAGATGCTGCCTGGCCTGCTGCGTTCACCAGCAACTTTGATGTGTGTTGCTATACCTTTCTTATCCCTCAGTTCCACTCATAAAACCCCACTGGATGAATTCCCCAGTCCATTCTGACTGAGCACTACCATGACATTTTCACTGACTAGTAACGCCATCCCTCCCACTTTAATCCCTCCTGTTCTATTACATCTAAAACAACAGAACTCTGAAATACTGAGCTGCCAATCCCGCCCCTCCGGCAATCAAGTCTTACTGATGGCTACAACTTCGTAACTCCAGGAGTCGATCCATGCCCTGAGCTCATCTGCCTTTCCTACGATACTTCTTGAATTGAAGTGTACACAGTTCAGAACATTCGTCCCACCGTGCCTTACATTTTACTTTCTGGCTTTGTCTGAGGTCTTTAACAACATCTCCTACCAGTCAACTATCTGTTCAGGCGCTCTGGTTCCCATCCCCTGCTGCTCTAGTTTAACCCCCCTCCCCCGTGCAGCACTAGCAAAGCTTCCCGCTAGGATATCAGTCCCCCTCCAGCTTAGGTGCAAACCATCTCTTCTGTACCTTCCCTGGAAGAAAGCCCGACGATCCAAAAATCTTATGTCCTCCCTCCTGCACTAACTCCTTAGCCACGTGTTAAACTGTAAGACCTTCCTATTCTGGCCTCACAGGCACCTGGTATTGGTCACAATCCTGAGATAACAACTGTGGAGGAACTGAGCACCAAACTCCCTGAACTCACTCTGCAGAACCTCTTTTCTCTTCCTACCTATGTCATTGGTGTCTATATGGATCACAGTCACATTCGAACTTGTTCAAAGTTGGGACACATTCCCCAAAACAGTAAAACAAATAGTTCAAGTAATCTGTGTACAATCACAGGTCAGAGTTTGGAATGCGAGGAAGTTGTTAGAGTTTGAGTGGATGTTGGATGTTTGAATGTTTACTTGTCCATGATCAATTAACTTCCAACATTCTTTGGTTTTAACACTTTAAATAGTCTCCTTAAAGAGTATATGACTGTAGTTTACAATGTTTTAACTCTTACAGGGCTTTCCTAAAATGTGAAAATGCTGTTAACTGGTGAGCTATTTCAGAGTTACCCTTTGCATGGGGGGAGGAGTAAGAGAGGCAGAGAGACGGTGGGAGAGAGTGTGTGAGAAAGAGAGAGAGAGTGTGTGTGTGTGAGAGAGAGGGAGAGAGTGTGTGTGTGTGTGTGAGAGAGAGGGAGAGAATAGGAGTGAATAGGAAGTGTGTTAGCTGTTTGTCAAACCTGTGTTAGGGTACTTAGAGGATGTTTGAATTAATCCTGTACTGCAAGGAATTAGAATGCAAGCAAGAGAAAGATTCTGTCACTCAATATGAACTCATTAGGAGGTTGCAAACCTGCTCTTCTTTCAGTTAGTCCTGATGAAGGGTTCCAGCCCGAAACATCGACTGTACCTCTTCCTACAGATGCTGCCTGGCCTGCTGCGTTCACCAGCAACTTTTATGTGTGTCATTAGGAGGCTGAGGAGTTTTGGTATATCAAAAACTCTTGCAAGTTTCTACCGATATACCGTGGAGAGCATTCTAACTGGTTGCAACACCGCCTGGCATGGAAGCTCCAACGCACAGGGTTGAAACAAGCTGAAGAAGGTTCTGGGCTCAGTCAACTCCATCCCATCATGGCAACTTACCTCCCTATCATTGAGGACATCTTCAAGAAGGCAGCATCCATCAACAGAGAACCTTACCATCCAGCACATGTCCTATTCTCATTTTAACCACTCACAACACACTGGAGGAACTCAGCAGGTCGTGCAGCCTCTGTGGAAAAGATCGGTCGATGTTTCGGGCCGGAACCCTTCGTCAGGACTGTAGAGGGAAGGGGCAGGGGCCCAATAAAGAAGGTGGGGGAGGGTGGAACGGAGAAGGCCGGTAGGTTCCAGGTGAAAAACCAGTAAGGGGAAAGATAAAGGGGTGGGGGAGGGAGGCAGGGAGGTGATAGGCAGGAAAGGTGAAGAAGGAATAGGGGAAAACACAATGGGTAGTAGAAGGAGGTGGAACCAAGAGGGAGGTGATAGGCAGCTGTGGGAGGGGAGAAGAGTGACATAGGGATAGGGGATATACCGTCTAGGTAGTCTCCAGCCCCTTGGTATGAACATAGAATTCTCCAACTTCCGGTAATTCCCTCCCCCTCCCTTCCCCTATCCCTATTTCACTCTGCCCCCTCCCCCAGCTGCCTATCACCTCCCTCATGGTTCCGCCTCCTTTTACTACCCATTGTGTTTTCCCTTATTCCTTCTTCACCTTTCCTGCCTATCACCTCCCTGCCTCCCTTCCCCACCCCTTTATCTTTCCCCTTACTGGTTTTTCACCTGGAATCTACCGGCCTTCTCCTTTCCACCCTCCCCCACCTTCTTTATTGGGCCTCTGCCCCTTCCCTCTACAGTCCTGACGAAGGGTTCCGGCCCGAAATGTCGACCGATCTTTTCCACGGATGCTGCCTGACCTTCTGAGTTCCTCCAGCGTGTTGTGAGTGTTGCTTTGACCCCAGCATCTGCAGAGTATTTTGTGTTCTCATTTCAACCATCAGGGAGGCAGTACAGTGGCCTGAAGATGCACACTTAATGTTTTAGAAACAGCTTTTCCCTCCACCATCCGATGTCTGAGTGGTCGGCGACTCTGCTATCTTCTTGCACGATTTATTTATTTTTTAATGTATTTCTTATTGTAAATTATAGTATCTTTTGTGTATCACACTGTCCTGTTGCCAACAGATTTCACAACGTATGTCAGTGATAATAAAACTGATTCTGATAAATTTACAGGAACTCTTGTTTTAGGAGACACGATCTCTTTAAGAAGCAGTGTAAATTTGTGAGTAGCGTGGGGCCACACCAAACCAGTTTTTCTGTTATTCTTTGGAATTTATATTAAAGTTTTTTTCCACTGTGGAAAGTAACTGTTTATTGAAAACTTCTCAGTTATTTGTAAAGGCTGTGACAGAAGGAATATACAAGCATAGATTTTGTTTTTACAAACATCTGTTCTATATTTGTGTTCTTTAATTTCTTTTTTTCACTTTGCATTTGATGGGGAGAGAGAGAGAATGGTCTGGATTCCACAATGGCCATGTGCAAAAGGACAAGGTGTTAAAAATGTTACAGTGCCTCAAATTCCAAATATTTCCACATTGTAGAGAAATTGGTAATTTGGGAGATTGGTAGTTAGTGTATATTTATGTTGAAAAGCTGAAGTTGGTGGGAGATGGTTTGTAACAGAGGGTAATCCCAAAATTTTTGTTGAAGTTTAAAGGATATTTGATATTGTTGACATATGAATTTTGAAGTTTTGGGGTATTTCTGGAAAGATTGTAATTATAGCAAATTGCAAATGGACAGCCATGGTAGAGTTTACTCTTGTCTCCTAGAATTCAAATAAGGAATTAGTTTAGATCAGGGAATGACCCAAACAGCAGCAATCCCTTGCTGACCAAAGGACCCAACCCACCACCAATCTTATTACAAGAACCTCAAAGAATGAACACCAGATTACTGCTTCTCATATCACTGCTTTGAAGAAAATGGACTCTGTATGCATAGGAACACTAACACATGCCAGCAGGAAGCTCTAAAGTGTTATGGTACTTTCTATAATTATGTTTTGTAATGAAGGGTTGTTCTGGTTGTTCGTCATCATGGCTATCCCTCGAAGTCGAGGATGATGGTCTTCGTTCTGAAGAAGTGGCCCACAGAGTGAAGACGCCTGTGCATGTATTTGTTTAACGTGTACTTGATGTTGCACTCCAAGAAGCGCACGATACTTCACAAATCAACCAACTGATTCCAATGGCATGGAAACCACGACGATTAGAGCTGATGGATTTGTTGCAGCCTTCATCCGCCTTCACAGCCGTTGAGTTCGAAGTAACTTCATCCGCCTGTTCCACCGTTGAGGTCTTGGTTGGATTGTTCTTTGTCAGGGACCTCACCCTCGACCTTACCGCCATGGGTGACCCTACCAGGAACATAGCTCCAGACGGCATTGCTCTCGGGATCACAGGACCACACAAGCTTCTCCACCACAACAAGGTGACAATCCATGGAGAAGTTCTGGTTGTTAGAGGTTTAGTGGAATAGATAGATTGGAAAAGGAGAAGAGCAGGGACCACACATCAATGTTGCTGGTGAACGCAGCAGGCCAGGCAGCATCTCTAGGAAGAGGTACAGTCGACGTTTCAGGCCGAGACCCTTCATCAGGACACAGACAAAGACACAGATCAGGGACCTGAGTTTTGACAAGAGGGAGAAACCAGATATGCCAGATGTGTGAGAAGCCAGATAATAGCAGTTGGTTGCCTCTGTGACTAATGGTGGGCCGCAGGGACGGGTGCTGGGTCAGTTTTTTTAAAATCTATATCAGTGATCTGGATGATAAAGTGGTAAACTGGATCAGCAAATTTGCTGATGACCCCAAGATTGGGGGCGCAGTAGTCAGTGAGGAAACCTTTCAAAGCTTGCAGTGGGGTCTGAGCCAGCTGGAAAAATGGGCAGATGGAATTTTATGCAGTTAGAAGTGAGGTGTTGCACTTTGGCAGAACCAACCAGGGTGGAACTTAATACAATGAGCAGTGGGGCACTGTGGAGTGTAGTAGAGCCGGGGGTGGGGCGGGGCAGGGCAGGGGGTGAGTTTAGAAACACAGGTCCATAATTCCTGGTAGGCACATTACAAATAGATAGGGTTGTAAAAAGAGCTTTTGGCACATGGGTTTTCATAAATCAGAGTGTTGAGTATGGAATTGGAATGTTATGTTGAAGTTATAAAAAAACTTCTGAGGCCAAATTTGGAGTATTATGTGCGGTTCTGGTCACCTACCTGCAGCTAAGATATCAATAAGATTAAAATAGTTCTGAGAAAATATACAAGGTTGTTGCCAGAACTTGAGTTGTAGGGAAAGGTTGAGTAGGTTAGGATTTCATTCCCTGGAACAAAGGAGAATGAGGGGAGATTTGACAGAGTATACAAAATTACCAGTAGTTTAGTTAAGGTAAATGCAAGCAGGCTTTTTCCACTGAGGTTGGGTGAGACTCAAACTAGAGGTCATAGGTTAAGGGTGAAAGGTGAAATGTTTAAGGGGAACATGAGGGGGATGTTCTTCAGTCAGAGGGTGGTGCGTGTGGAACGAGTTGCCAGTGGAAGTGCTGGATGCCGGTTTGATTGCAACACTTAAGAGAAGTTTGGAAGGGTGGGCTCTGGCAGCTATGGTTCAGGTACTAGGCAAAATAATGATTTTGCCCAGGCCGGATGAGCTGAAGGCTCTGATTCTGAGTTAGTGACTTAGTGTTCTGAGAGTCCATGTCTAAGAGATACCGAGCTCTAAACTTTGATGGTCAGGCAGATTGGGCCAAGAAAGAAAACAAATGGTAAAATGGTTGGCTGAGGAAATCAAAGGAATGTACACCACTGTACGACCAGATGGTCTCCTGTGACCAAACCGATCTAGCAATGTCAATGAATATCACAGACATGTCACTCCAGCGTTTATGGGAATGAAAATCAGCATGCTAGTGGTAGGGCCGTCTAGCACTAGACATGACAAGGAGTGTCACTGGGGTAGCCATCAGATTCCTATTGCCTCAAACCATCCTGTAGGCAGCGATACTCCCAACCAGAATACCTCCTTCTCATGGGACCCCACATGACCTGGTACCTGTGATCCTCATGCTAGCACCTCTCGTCCATCAAACAGGTGTCACTAAGTGTGAGAGACAAGGACGTAATAAATATTGCAACACACGTGCGGCTGAAATGAAATCTTCGACACAGGCATGGACGTGACAGGGATAGACCATGCTCTGAGGTTTCTTAGTGTTACAGCACAGTCACAGCCCCTTCCAGTCCGAAAAGCCCACACCGCCCAATTTCACCCATTTGACCAATTGACTCATTGACCCTTACATGTGAGAGGAAACCAGAGCACCCGGAGGAAACCCACGCAATCACCGGGAGAACGTACAAACTCCTTACAGACAGCGGCGGGAATTGAACCGGATGTTACTAGCGCAGTAATAACACGATGCTAACCGTCATGCTACTGTGCCACACTCCCTCATATAGCAAAACAGGGTGGCTAGAAGCTGGGGAAAATGGGACATATTCAGCACAGACATCCAAACGAGGATATGATCAAACTTCTGGAGAAGTGTTTTGCCACTGTCAAGACTAAATCAAGTTATTTTCTTACACTGTAACCAGTTAGGGTTAATATTTTAATAAATAACAGGTTGGCACGACACTACTACAGCTCGGGGATCGGAGTTCAGAGTTCAGTCCTGGTATCCTCTGTGAGGAGCTTGAATGTCCTCCCTGTGGAATGCATCAGGTACTCTGGTTTCACCTCACAGTCTTTGGACTGTGGGAGGTTGGTATTTAGTAGGTTAATTGGTTATTGTAAATCGTCCCATGATTTGTCTGGTGTTAAATGAGGGGTTGCTGGCAACATGGGTAGTAGAGCCTATCCTGCACCATATCTATAAATAGTGTTGAAGTACGTAGCTTGTAGGGAGATATAGCAGACTAAGTATTTGTGAGGGATGGGGTTAGTGAGGGCCATTGCAACCCTGTGAACTATTATTCCCCAGTGTTTGAGCTTGAGACAGATTTCTGTCCAGAGAGCTATTGGAAATGTCCATTTGGAAGAAGCAGCCACAAAGTAAAACATATATAAGAAATATAAACGAGAACCGGTCTCCATGAACTATTTCATGCTGACCTAATTTTAAATGTATTACTTGCTGAAATCACGTCAGATACGCAAATGCAAATCGTACAGAAAGCACCCAATGGAATTTGTTGAGTGTTCTTTCCTTTCATACTCTGTTTTCTGAGCCTGGGAATTCAGGAAGAGGGTATATGTAAACGTCATGATAAATTAATGCACCTTAACAGTTTCAAAATTAGATTGTTAATGAATGTCAGGCATTAACTCAAGAGAGTTCAAATTCAAATTTGAGGATTACATGCTTCTTTTGCAAAGCCCTAGCAAGACAGGTATAGTTGGGATAGAAAGATTATTCTTCACCAGAATCAGAAAAGCAATGTCATGCATCGCCATGATTTAGGAATGACACTTAAAACAAATTTTTCACAGTAAGTCTGCCACAACTTCTTCATAGCTACCTAGCCATGAAAGTTTTTGTTTCTAAGATATTAAATTATTTAATTTGGCTTTTAGTCAATAATATGACCATAAGACATAGGAGCAGAATTAGGATGTTTGGCCCATCGAATCTGCTCTGCCATTTGATCCTGGCTTACTCATTATCAAATGCTGCTTATCTAAGAAAGGACGTGCTGGCTTTGGAGAGGGTTCAGAGGAGGCTTATGAGAATGATTCTGGGAATGAAAGAGTTACTGTATGAGAAGCGTTTGATGGCTCTGGGCCTGTACTCACTGGAGTTTAGAAGAATGAATGAGAATCAGAATCATTTATTATCACCGGCATGTGTTGTGAGATTCGTTAACTTAGTGGTTCAATGCAATACATGATAATCTAGAAAAAACATAAATAAATTATTCTGCACTGTATCTCAATAAAATTACTCTGATTTGCTAATGTGTTTTAGGGATATATGTTTGGTAGATGAAAAAGACTCCATGGAAGTAACATGAAGAAAAGCTGGCGGGTTCTATCCAGGATCCTGACTAATATGGTCCTGAAAGTCAGTCTGATATAGGAACCTTGATGTGAGAAATCTGGGTGGAATGTTTCTCCATTAGATCAATGGTCAGTTCAAAAGCATTTAATTGGCTGCATACCATACCTCCTTGGGATGAATGCATGTCATATCAATGCAAGATTTTTCTGCTGTGTTCGGATAGCCCAGCACACCACAATTCTGCCTGCTTGCAATGATAAGTTAATCAAAAGCAGCAGATGTTATAACTAGGAAGCAGCTGGAGGCATTTGGTGTCTGGGCCACTATATCTCCAGAAAAGGAGCACAGAAAGCATTAATCTGTGGCTGCCTTTTATTTGCATGATTTGTGTTTTTTTTCTCTTTCTCTGCACGTCGGGTGTTGCTCTTATTTTTAGAGTGGATTTTTTCTTGGGTTTCTTGCCCCGTGGCTGCCTGTAAGCAGACAAATCTCAAGGTTGTATAATGTATACATTCTTTAATCATAAACACGCTTTCAATTTGAATTGAATTCTGTCGAAGGAAAACTTGTGGAGAAAATAGCACAAGGAAAAAGCCCTACTGTATGCAAAGTATGTTTTCCAGGTGTTTCAAGCCATAGCACCTACTGGTAATCTGGCATCTTGTGTCTTAATTTACAATGATCAAATTTCAGATTATTTCATTCATAAATGTGGGTTTGCTTCCAAACATGGTTACTTCAGAAGGAAACACAAGGAAATCTGCAGATAACAGGAATTCTGCAGATGCTGGAAATTCAAGCAACACACATCAAAGTTGCTGGTGAACGCAGCAGGCCAGGCAGCATCTATAGGAAGAGGCGCAGTCGACGTTTCAGGCCGAGACCCTTCGTCAGGACTAACTGAAGGAAGAGTGAGTAAGGGATTTGAAAGCTGGAGGGGGAGGGGGAGATGCAAAATGATAGGAGAAGACAGGAGGGGGAGGGATAGAGCCGAGAGCTGGACAGGTGATAGGCAAAAGGGGATACGAGAGGATCATGGGACAGGAGGTCCGGGAAGAAAGACGGGGGGGGGGGGTGACCCAGAGGATGGGCAAGACGTATATTCAGAGGGACAGAGGGAGAAAAAGGAGAGTGAGAGAAAGAATGTGTGCATAAAAATGAGTAACAGCTGGGGTACGAGGGGGAGGTGGGGCCTAGCGGAAGTTAGAGAAGTCAATGTTCATGCCATCAGGTTGGAGGCTACCCAGACGGAATATAAGGTGTTGTTCCTCCAACCTGAGTGTGGCTTCATCTTTACAGTAGAGGAGGCCGTGGATAGACATGTCAGAATGGGAATGGGATGTGGAATTAAAATGTGTGGCCACTGGGAGATCCTGCTTTCTCTGGCGGACAGAGCGTAGATGTTCAGCAAAGCGGTCTCCCAGTCTGCGTCGGGTCATCTGCAGATGCTGGAATTTCAAGCAACACACATAAAAGTTGCTGGTGAACGCAGCAGGCGTTGTAAACATAGACAGCTCGGTCATGGGCGTTAGCTTCCCCACCATTGAGGACATCTTCAAAAGATGGTCCTCAAGAAAGAAGCATCCATCAGGATAAGGTCTCTTTTCCACTACTACTATCAGGGAAGATGTACTGGAGCCTGAAGATGCAAACTCAATGTTCTAGGGACAGCTTCTTCTCCTCCGACATCAGATTTTTCAGCAGTCCATGAACCCATGAACACGAACTCATTATTTTGTTCTCTTTTGGCATTCATTTATTTTTAATATTCTTTATTGTAACCTACCGTAATTTTTTGCGCCGGCTGGTGGCGCAGTGACATCAGCGCCGGAATCTGGAGCGAAGGTTCCCGAGTTCGAACCCAGTCAGGCCGCTCCCAGGCACGCTTTCCATCCATGCCGGGCTGAGTGTCGAGCTCGCAACTCAGCCTCTTAAAAAAAAAACTGCGCTGTGAGAAGGACATGGGGACCACTCACAGGTTCTTTCCTCCAAGACAACCACTTGAAAAAGTGGTCGCCAAGGCTCTGGCAGAGTATGGCACACACACAAAAAAGTAATATTTTATGCTTTGCACTGTACTGATGCCACAAAACAGCAAATTTCACAACATATGTCAGTGATTCTGATATGCCAGATCCTGAATCGACCTCATAAGCATGAGATTTAATTAGCTGGCTCCTTGCCAGCTTCTTGCAGATGACAATAATAATAATCAGAAAAAGAACAAACAGAGAATCTGCCAAACAGAGCTCAACAGTAAAAATATAACAAAGGCAATAAACACGTTCGCTGTACTCATATTGACGTATTCTTTTGGCATGATATCTTGGTCTGAAACTGATCTGGAAACTTTACAAATTTTACAAATCTGGAAAAAGAAGTACTGAAATGACAGATTTTAGAGAATACTATGTACACTCGAACACACTTAGATTAACACTGCCTAGAACAAAAGGAGAAAGAGGAATAGCAGACAGAGAAAAAAAAATTACACACCAGTCAGATAATACTTCAAAGGATATTTTTTCATCAATGAAAACTGGATTCAGTGCTCCACGTCAGCATATACAGTTCCGATAAGAAGCAAACTCCACTAAATTTAAATGAGAGCACAACCCAGAAAAAATGAAGGCATGATCTCCATGGAAGGACAAATTAACCAATGGAAGAGCATGACTCTCCATGGAGCCAATGGAAGAACATGACTCTCCATGGAGCCAATGGAAGAGTATGACTCTCCATGGTAGGGAAATTTAACCAATGGAAGAGCATAACTCTCCATGGATGGAAAAGTTAACCAATGGAAGAGCATGACTCTCAATGGTAGGGAAAGTTAACCAATGGAAGAGCATGACTCTCCATGGAAGATGTCCCCATGATCTGAGCAGACTAGATGTCGACAAGGAAGTGTCAAACATCTGGATCAGAGTTGGAAACCTCTTCCCAGGAACAGAAAGGTTCCTTGTGGCAATGCAGGACCAGGTGATTAAAACAAAAAATTATCAGAAATACATAAGAAAAGACCAACAAATTTGAGACAATAACTGCAGAAAATGCTAAGAGAAACCAGAAACAATCCAACGCATTACAGGATCCTGTAGCAGTTTAACTCAATACGATTACTTACACAGGCTCAATCAGGTGGCAAACATCATTCACCAAAATCATGCTTTAAAATACAAAGTCATAAAAAACATCGTACCTTGCTACAAATACAAGTCTGATCCAGTTTTAGAGTTAAAGTCCTACAAATTCTATTACAACTGAATCATTATTACAGATAGGACAATCCATAAAATCCATTTGGATTTAATGTCACAGGATAAACAAGCAAGAACAAGGATCTAGTGCTTTCCCGGCATATATGACCAATAAACTTTGAGTAACAGTGCGAAAACTACTTCAGACCTGAAGAGTCTCCCAAAGGAAATAAGACAATTATGCACGATGTTCCGACAGAATTGAATTGAATTGACTTTAGTTTTTACATCCTTCATATACATGAGGAGTAAAAATATTTATGTTATATCTCTGTCTAAATGTGCAATGTGCAATTTATAGTAATTTGTAATAAATGTTATGTACAACAGGACAGTCAATATAACATAGAAATACAGTTGCATCAGCATGAATTAATCAGTTTAATGGCCTGGTGGAAGAAGCTGTCCCAGAGCCTGGTTGGTCCTGGCTTTTATGCTGCGGTACCGCATCCCGGACGATTGCAGCTGGAACAGTTTGTGGTTGGGTGGCTCGGGTCTCCAAAGGTCCTTCAGGCCCTTTTTACACACCTGTCTTTATAAATGTCCTGACTTATGGGAAGTTCATAACTACAGGTGCACTTGGCTGTCTGCACCACTCTTTGCCAAGTCCTGCGATTGAAGGAGGTACAGTTTCCATACTAGGCAGTTATGCAGCCAGTCAGGATGCTCTCAATTCTGTCCCTGAATGGCTGCAAGATAAAAGAAATCAATCGGTCCCTTAAAAGGGCAGACGGAAAAACCAGGAAACCTAACAACGAGGAGGAACCCATCGCTACCACCTGTCTTCCCTGTATTTCCATGGTTTCTGGAAGCATTGCCAGGATCCTGAAGAAATACCGGATTAATACCATCCACAAACCCATCAGGAAGCTCAAATCACAGCTTATGGGGTCAAAGATGACCTGGGACTCAGGTCAGCTGGTATTTACAGGATACCCTGTGAATGTGGAGCAGTGTATATTGGACAGATGGGACACTTGGTGGAAACCTGCATTGAGGAGCACAGGAGGTGAATCTATTTGGGTTATCCTGAGAAATCGGCAGTAGCAGAGCATTGCATTCACAATGGCCATAGGATTGACTTCAATAGCACAAAACTACTGTGTCGTGTCAATGGCTTTTGGGACTGCATGGTGAAGGAAGGCATTGAAATAAAATTAGTGGGAAAGAATTTTAACAAAGATGAAGCTCTCACTCTAAGTAAGAACTGGAATTTGATTGTAAATAAGGTGACAGAGTGGAAACCTGACTGGACGAGGACTAACCAATCAGGAGGGATGGACGATGGGGGTATAAATACCACCAGTCTAGATATGCCCAGGCATCATCCCTGAAGAAGATGGCAGAGTTTGCAAAATGAAACATCGATAATGATCGATACCTATACCCAGCTGGAAGCCGGAGAGGATTTTATTATGCAAGAACAATTTAATTAATAGATAGAGCCATTCCAAACACACATAACACACAGAAATCAGTAAGTGAAAAACACCAGAAATATGCTGAAATAAAAAAGGAAATTGAAAGACAATGGAACATGAACATGTTGTCCCAACAGTAATGTCTACAACTGACATCGTCCCAAAGTCACTACACAACAGCATTAACAAATTAGGTCTATGCGGCAATATTTATTTAAATCTTCTGAAAGCCACAATACTAAACACCACTAGAATAGTCCAAAAGTTCCTAGCAATTGACAAATGAGTGTGTTTGGCTATGCCCTTTCCTCAGGCTTTTCTAGCTTGAACTGAGAAAAATTAAATATTTAGTAATAACTCTATTTATAGATCACTTCTCATACAGATAATGTTGTTCAAATGGGATAAATATACAAATATGAAAACTAAAATAAAAGTAAAAATAACTATGTCAATAAAAGACAAAAAAAAGCTAGCTAAAGCAAGGTTAAATAAACAGGATTTGAGATGCTGTTTAGAAGTGTCAACTGAGTCTGCATCTCTTAGGGTTTTAGGTATTGAATTCCAAAGTTTGGGAGCATAGTTCAAAAAACAGCTGACCTGCCAATTATCTTTTGAGGGAGATTGTTTAAATTTAAGAAGAAGAACTGAGAGCCTGAGCAGGATTATAAAGCAAAAGTGATTCTGTGATGTACTCTGGTCCCAGACCGTTAAAAGCTTTAAAAACAATAAAGAGAACTTCAAAATCAATTCCAGAAGAGACAGGAAGCCAATGCAGAATAGATAGTACAGGGGCGATATGCTCCCTCACCCTGGTTTTGGTTCAAAGCGCACTCTGAATGTGTTAAATGGGCAATAAAGATAGTCCTCAAGAATGATCCCCAGATCCCAAAAATGAGTAAAGCAAAATCTCCAAGCCGTCAGGGATTTGCAGTCATACAGCAGCATCTGATCACAGTATGTTTGAACAGAATACAAAAATTATGCACTCAGGGAACCAAAGGTCCAAACGGCCATTCATGGCCAGAGCTTTAGTACAGTTTTGAGGGACTGACACCTTGCTGGGAGGACCCATATTTCACCCTAACATTAAACCCCAGAACCTGTTCGCCTTCTCGTATGGACTTGCTGATTCCAAGAGGGAGAGGGGATGGCCAGACAACCTTGACCTTGTGCTTGTTTTTTCCTGACTTTGGCAAATAAGATCTCAGTGTCTTAACAGATTCTGTCCCTGCCAACGCTAGTTGTTTCTGTGAGTGAAGTGTATTCCCTTGGAACTCTAAGCAAGCAGACCAAGGCCCAAGCACTAATGAGACATTTCCGTTCAGACTGAGCAGTTGGAGCTCATTTTCCTTCAAGCCCAGACTCCAGGGAGTGTCTTACATATCTGATGTTGGGTTTGCTGAGACAGGCAGTTCAAAGGTTAATGTCAACCGATTCTGAGGCTAGAGCTCCCCCTGGTGGTGCTTAAAGGATGAGGTCACTTACAAGCAGAAGGCTGATCTAATTGAGGTGCTTTAAATGGTTAAGAGAGGGGTGCAATTTAAAATTGTGAGAGAAACTGCAACACGCCATCTTAAAAGTTTCTTCCCCCACGCTAATCTGATCTACCCTTCTGCCCCTTCTCCTACCCCGCCCCCTTTTCTATTACCTCAGTCTCTGCACTGCACCTCAAACACTTTAAACCACTTTTATAACGCTGCCTACGTTGTGATTAGATGCTGGTATTTATGTATTTGTATAAATTCTATTCCATATCAGTATTTTAATCTCTAATTTTACTTTTTATAGAATTCTTTATTCTTCATAATTGTAGAATATTGTGGTTTTTTGTAGCATGTCACACTCTGACCAACACACAACAGCAAACTCCTAATGCAGTGGATTCCAGTTAATTGGGACACATCAGGACCAGAACATATCGCTCCAATAGTTAAAAAGATATAAAAAGACAAATGCCAACAAATTATGTATTTAAATGAAATACAGAACACATTAGAACACTACCAATACTAGTACAGTAATATAAAACTGTGTATTAGTTCCGAATAGTTACTGACCAATGAATTCATGTGTGTCCCATTCTTCAAGTTCAAGTTCAAGTTTAGTGATCACTCAACCATACATGAATACTCATGAATACACCCAAACGAAACAGCATTCCTCTGGGCCCAAGGTGAAAAGCACAGTGCCAACAGTCTTGCACATCGTAAGACAGATATAACACAAATGGAATAGCAGTCAAGCATACAGTCACACAAGCATATAGCCCAAGTCCCTGAGTGATGTGCCCTGAAAGTTGATGGTGCGCGGGTGTTGTTGCCAGAACAAGCAGTTGTCAGCAGTCTGTAGACGAACGTACAAACACGCCGAAGCAATCCCGCCTGTCTTCTGCCAAGCGAACTCTAGACGGCAGCATCAGTGGGCGGGGCTAGCATGGACGTCTTGCTACACCGCCTCTGGTGTCTCCTCTCCTGGGCTGCTGCAGCAGGCAAGCCCACAGCTTGAGGCCTAGACCTCTCTACACTGAGGCCACACAGCTCTCCCGGCATCTATCTCGTCAATACACAAGGAAAGTGGACTTGCAGCATTTCACATTACTAGTGATCTTCCAATCACAAGAGAAATATCCAAGACAGTCACTCACTGTTAGGCCGCACACTGATGCATTTCTGTAGCCAGCAGTAACACAGTCCTCACCAGGTCCAGTCCTCCAGCTCCTCTTGCCAACGAGCAGCTCACTGATGGGATAGACCGCCATACTTGTAGAAAACATAGAAAACCTTCAACACAATACAGGCCCTTCGGCCCACAAAGCTGTGCCGAACATGTCCTTACCTTAGAAATTACCTAGCGTTACCCATAGTCCTCTATTTTTCTAAGTTCCATGTACCTGTCCAGGAGTCTCTTAAAAGTGTATCCGCCTCCACCACCGTCGCTGGCAGCCCATTCCACGCACTCACCACTCTCTATGTAAAATACTTACCCCTGACATCTCCTCTGTACCTACTTCCAAGCACCTTAAAACTATGCCCTCTCGTGTTAGCCATTTCCGCTCTGGGAAATTGTCTTGCTGTCGTAATAAAGAGCTTTACAAAAGACAAAAAACACCTTTGGTTGGCCCCCAGGAGCCGTTGCATCCAAACCCCTCATCATCTTACCAGAAAAATCTTTTGACGGTAAATGAACAAAATCAGTGCTGGTACCTAGTGCCTTCATACAATGCAGTCAATGATTGTATCTTCCAAATCTTTATTTTTTGTACAACATTCAAGATGATTCTTGGGACCTTCAAATTCCATGTAGTTTCTAAACTTGTTGAGGTAGCAAAATCACTCTTGGCCTTTTCTAGCATCTCCAAGCCTGAATGCTTGAAACTGCAGTGAGTAAAACAGTTCTGAATTGTTTTACTGCTTATTTGTTGCCAACTATCAGTTACAAAAATCACCACTTTTTGAACACACTCACACGCAACGGATGCTATTTAAAATTTGTTTATTTGAAGCATGGTGTGTGTAATGGCCAAGCAAGTGCATGTGACTGATGCTAGTTAGAAACTGTTCAGCAACACTCTCCTGCTCCAATTAAGCAGTACAGTGTCCCAAATAACAAAGGGAATTCCGGCTATATTATTAATTTGTTTTTTTTTTGTTTTTTAAGAGTTGTTCCAAATAAGCAGCTGCCCCGATAACCCAATTATGTGTTGCCACGCACAGCTCCAATCTGCTGATCAAATTTACAGATGACACAACATTGATAGGCCTTATTTCCAACAATGATGAGACAACCTACAGAGGAGAAGTCAACGCCCTGACACAGTGGTGCCAAGGAAACAACCCCACCCCCAATGTCGAATCAAATGAAGGAGTAGATCGTGGATTACAGGAAGAATGGAGATAGGCTAGCCCCTATTGACATCAATGGGACTGTAGTTGACAGGGTGAGTAGTTTCAAGTTCCTCGGCATACACATCACCAAGGATCTCACCTGAACTTGTACATACCGGCTGTGTGGTGAAAAAAAGCACAACAGTTCCTCTTTCATCGCAGATGGCTGAAGAGGTTTGGTATGGGTCCCCAAATCCTCAGGGATTTCTGCAGGGGCACCATCGAGAGCATCCTGACTAGCTGTGTCACTGTCTGGTATGGGAACTGTACTACCCTCAGTCACAGGGCACTGCAGAGAGTGGTGCAGACAGCCCAGCGCATCTGTGGATGTGAACCATCCTCTATTCAGGACATTTACAGCAGCAGATGCATAAAAAGGGCCCAGAGGATCATCAGGAGCACCAGCCACCCCAACCACAAACTGTTTCACCTGCTACCATCTGGCAAACGGTACCACAGCATTAAGGCCAGGATCAACAGGCTCCAGGACAGCTTCATTCACCGGGTCATCAGATTTATCAATACACGTTGATCTGATTGTATCTGACTGTACATACATGTATACAGAACAATTATGTGTACAATCTTGGTGTTTGGGCTATATCCTCCCACATTCCCCCTCTTTATTGCTTCTACATTGTGATGGAAATGCAACTAAAGATTTTTACTCCCTCATGTTGTGAGATTGATGTGCGAAATAAAATTCTAATTCTAATTCTAATTAACTGGAATCCACCGTACATGTAAATGTATGTGGTGAATACACATGATCCTTAATCCTTGATAACATATCCTTCCCTTCCTCTGGCACTTTCCTGTCCAACCACAGGACGTGTAACACTTGTCTCTACACCTTCTCCCTCAGCACCATCCAGCAACCCAGACAACTCTTCCAGGTAAGGCAGGAATCAACGTGCACCTACTACCTACTACCTACCACCTGCTCTATCGCAGATGGTGCTCACACCATGACTTCCTTTACAATGGTGAGACCAAGTAAGACTAGGCGGCCATTTTGCAGAGGACTCGTGCTTTCTCCCCCATCTGCCTATTACGCTACATTTCTACCTATTATCTACCAGTTTGTATGTTTTCCCCTGAACTGCAAAGGGTTCCTCCAGGTGCTCTGGTTTCCTCCCACATTCCAAAGTTGGTCTTCTACCTATATGGTAATCGCTTCCGATGACAGCTCAGAAGAGGCTACCCTTCGAGAGTGCTTCTGTTGCAGTAACAAGGGACAACAGGAGCATGTGAATGCCTCCGCAGAAGTTCAGGTTCTGTACACCTTTTCTCTATCCTGGGTGGTGGGCTCAAATGAATCACTTCACTACCCTTCAACCCCTGCAAAGCTTGTCAGGGCAAACTTTTGTTTCACCGTGAGCCTCAAGCCGATTCATCAAGATCTATACAAATTATGGTCAGGGTTCGCTGAATGGCTTCTCAAATCTGCTCCGCCATTTACCAGCATAATGGCTGATCTGACTGCAACCATACTCCAGCCTGTCCCCATTAAATTCTCACACCGCTAGGTACTAGGAATCCGTCTACCTCTACCTTATTGTTCAAACTCTGCTTCTTAAGAGACTCTAAAGTTTGCCCTTTGAGAGAGAAAACTTCACCTCATCTCTTTCTTAAGTGAATGGGTCCTCATTATTTTTATGTAGTGATCTCCAGTTGCAGATTCACCCATATAAAGAAAGCATTCCCTCCACATTCACCCTGTCAAGATCACCTCAGGATCTGAATAAATTTCAGTCAAATCAGTGAGTCATCCTTACTTGAACAAAAGAACAGACCTAGGTCAATTGGTCATCATGTCTGCTCTGCCATTCCAACATGGCTGGTTTATTATTCCTCTCATCCGCATTCTCCCTGTAACCTTTCAAGCCCTTACTAATTAAGAACCTATCAATATCTGCTCTGAATAGTGTATAACCAATGACTTGGCTGCTGCAGCCGTCTGTGGCAGTGATTCACCACACTCTGGCGAAAGAAATTAGCCTGGTCTATTCAACTTTTCATCATAGAGCAGACAGCCCTATTCTAGGTATCAATTAGAATTACTTCAAACCTCCCAATGCCCTTTTTTAAATAAGGAGACTAACACTGCATCCAGTACTCCAGAGGCAGTCTCTTTAATACTCTATAAAATGCAAGCACTCCCTCCTCTTGGATTTAATTCCTCTCACAATAAAAAATAACTATGACTTCCTTAAGCAATGGTGAGCCCAAGTTAGACTAGGCGGCCATTTTGCAGAGAACCCATGCTTAGTATAGGACCCAAAAGTCTCTGCATCTCAGAACTTTACAATTTCCCACCATTTTAATAACATACTGTTTTTCCTGCCAAAATGAGCAATCTCACATTTTCCTACATTTGCCATTTCTTTGACATCTTCATACATCTATTTTTCTTTATAATCTCCTTCTGTCCTCCCCACAACTTCACACTCACCCTTGTCACCAGCACATTTAGCAACCACACCCCCAGGGTCTTTGGCTGAATTGTGAATTGTAATCTCCTTCTGTCCTGCCCACAACTTCACACTCACCCTGGTCACCAGCACACTTAGCAACAATATCCCCAGGGTCTTTGGGTGAATTGTAAAAGCTGAGGCCTCAGCCCCAATTGCGTTCACTATTTCCTGCCACTCAGCCAATCTTCACTTCAGGCCAATATGTTACTTCACAGATTTTACTTTCTGCAAGAACCTTCAATGCAAAAGTGAAGGCATAATTACACTTTACACTTCCCAGTTTGCAGGGTCAACAAGGGTGCTGAAACAGTTAAGCAGCTCCTCAGAAATAACTGGTTCGAACATAGTTTAATGTGGATATATTGAGGTAATGACTGAAAATGTTGTACAGCAACATGCTTGAAATTATTGCTTAACCTCAAAAATTCATGATGGGAAAACAGGATGAGATGGTTGCCACTGTAGCTGCCAAACTCAGAAGTGCTGCTCTCTAATTGTCCCAGAAGACTTAGCTGGGTAAAGACAGCTTCCAGTTACTTGTCCACATCATCTAGTCCAACCCTGATCTCATCCCAAACAATGGTTGCAATGATTACATCCTGTAATCAGGCTCAGTTCCACACAGGAAACATGGACAAGGGAAGGTTACCGTGTATCAGAGCTCCCGACGATGGAGAGCTGGGCTCCATGCCTGTGCCATGTAGGTCGGGTATTTGGAAACAAGTGTACAGAGGAGGGAGAAAGAGAAAGAGAAAGCAAAAATAAGGAAAGAAAATGCAAAATAACCTTGTGGTTGGAGAGGGAGCCAAATTGTTCCAATATGGGGCACATTCTGAGTCGCAGCTGCAGCAAACTTGGAAATTTTTGATTTGTTTTCACATACATAATCTAACTGTTCATTCTTTGGTTTCCAGTGCTGTCTCCATGGAAGCTGACCTCAAGCACTCTAAGCATTCAAGCAGAAAGGGACAATTGTGGGGCAAACAAAGAACTGGGGACTGAAGAGGTTAAATGGTGAGTGACAAGTGAAGTTTGTTGTCATTTATCTATACACACGTATATAATGTATATAGAAATGAAACAATTCTCCGAACCAGAGTGTAAAGCACATATTACACGAGAACTTATGAAGGTAAGGATAAAATCTACAGATGAATCACACATAAATAACAAACTAAAATGCATTAGTATTAAATATTGTAAGATTCAGAAGGGATTAACTGGTGTAACTTCGAATACTGTGTGGCAGGGAGGTCAGAAGCTTAATGACCTGAGGGAAGAAACTGTTTCTCATCCTGACCATTCTTGTTTTTATGCAACATAGTCTCCTGCCTGATGGTAGAAAGTCAAAGAGGATGCTGGATGGATGGGTGGGATCCTTGATAATACTGTGTATGCAGCGCTCCTGGTAAATGTCCCTGATGGATGGTAGGGAGACCCGTATGATCTTCTCAGTTGTTCTCACAGTCCTTTGTAGGGACTTCTGGTCTGATGCTCGACTGCTCCCATACCAGATGGAGATAGAACTTGTCAGGATGCTCTCAATGGTGCTCCTGTAAAATGCAGTTAAGATGGGGGTGGGGAGCCTTGCTTGCTTCAATCTTCTTTGGAAGTGGAGGTGCTGCTGTGCCTTCTTTTTCAGGGAGGTGATATTAAGGGGTCATTGTAATGTGAACTCGCAGGAACTTGGTGCACTTAACTCTCTCTACGTATTCACAGAGGGGGGTGGTTCATCTGTACCTTCCTGAAGTCCACAATGATTTTCTTGGTCTTCTCCATGTTCAGGCTTAGGTTGCTCTTCTCTGACCAATCCACCAGCTGCTCCTCTTCCTCTCTACACTCCGTCTCGTCATTGTACTTGGTGAGGCCAACTACCGTGGTGTCATCCACAAACTGGGTGAGACAGTTTGAGCTGGATCCTGCTACACAGTCAGCAGTGTGAACAGCAGTGGGCTGAGCACACAGCCTCGGGGAGCGCCAGTGCTCAGCGTAATGGGACGAAAGATGTTGCTGCACACACGGACTGACTGTGGCCTTACTGTTAAGAAGTCCAGTATCCAATTACAGGAGGAGGTGTTCAGACCCAGCAAGTACAGTTTCCCCATCAGTTTCTGGGGTATGATGGTGTTGAACGCTGAACTGGAGCTTATAAACACCAGTCTGGCATATGAGATCCCATTTTCCAGGTGGGACAGGACAGAGTGAAGGGCAGAGGTTATTGCACCGTCAGTTGATTGATTTGAGTGACAAGTGAACTGGAAAGTGTCCAGTGTAGCCTGCAGAAAGCTTTTAATGTGCTCCATGACCAGCCGCTCAAAGCATTTCATGATGGCTGATGTTAATGCCACCGGACAATAGTCATTTAGGCAGGTCACTGCCACCTTCGTTGGCAGTGGAATGATGGTCATTGTCTTGAAAACCGAGGGGACAATAGGTTGTTAAATGTATCTGTGACCACCTCCCTCTGCTGGATGGTGCAGTCTTTCAGAACCTGACCTGGCATATTATTGGGCCCCACAGCTTTGCGTGGATTGAGGCTGGCCAGGGTCTTCCTTGCCTCAGCTTCTCTAGGGGAGGGGTGCCTTCCTCGCCAGCACTTTGTTCTGCGAATCAAACCGGGTGTAAAGACATTCAGCCTCTCAGGGAGTGAAGCATCCTGGTCGCTGACGCGCAGGTTAAGGTTAAGCACTTCATTTCCCGCCCTATCACCCCATCCCAAACCAGCAATGAGTAGCCTGGAAGCACTGACAGGGAGTTATTAGACAAGATCCTGCCTGGGACACACTACCACAGGCAATGGTTGAGACAAATGGCAAAGATGCTTTTAAGGGGAACTATTTCAGTGCATTAGAGAGTCAAGCATCGAAAGGCAAGCAGCAAGAGAGACTTGAAGGAAGCTTGCAGGAACACTGGCCCATTGAGCCAAGTGGTCTCTATGGCCCACCTTCAATGAACTAAGAGAGCACATGATGTTTGAAGTGGCTTTATTCAATAGACGCAGTCAACGAGAAGAACATCTGGTCTCTCTGGGACCCCCTAATTTAAGGAGCCTTGGTATGTCACCAAAAACTCCAGCAAATTTCTAATGATCTACAGTGGAGAGCAATCTGATTGTCTGCATCACTGTCAAGGACATCTTCAACTGGCAAAGCATCAAGAAGATGTCATCCATCACGAAGGACCTTCACCACCCAGGACCTGCCCTCTTCTCATTGCTACCATCAGCCTGAAGACACGCACTCAGAGTTTTAGGACCAGCTCTTCCACTTCACCATCAGATTTCTGAATGGACCATGAACCCATGAATAGACTTCAATTTTTGCTCTAGTTTTGCACTAGTTATTCATTTTTTGTAGCTTATAGATTTTATATTGTATATTGCACTGTACTGCTGCCGTAAAACTACAAATTTCACCACATTTGTCACTGACAATAAACCTAATTCCAACTTTGATGTCTAACTTAGTCCAGCCAAGCTGTGACACTTCAGGCATATTGTACATAAAAAGCACTTTACCTTCCTTGAGAAATTGTTATATTTCAGTGTTGGATTTAAGCCACAGTATCACCAGAGCAAGAAAACAGCATGGGGTAATTCTCATCATCTGTTGCTGTCAGTGAGAGGTTGATTTAAGTCCTTTAGAAATGCCTTAAAGAAAATTCCCTCTGCTCTTTGGCCAGTAACTCAGATAGAGCTGTCGCTGGTAATCAAATGAAGCTATGAAAGGAAAAAGCACACTGAATGTGTAAAATGTGGATGATGTGGAGAAATCTAAATATTGTCCATCAGGAATATATTAACGTACAATCAACTTGCCCAACCTCGGTCTACATCATCAGCACCTCCGCCTGATCACTAAACCTGTCATTAATTTTCAGAAAGTGGGCATTTTTATTCGTTCCAATTGTCCTTGAGAAGATGATGAACTGCATTGAAGATCTTCTCACAGGAGGGAGTTTCAAAATCAAGCTCAATGAAAGCACTACCTCTGTCACAGAGAGCATCCTCACGTCAACCATTACTGTGTGGTTTGGTGCAGCATCCTCTCAGTACAAAAACTTCAGGGAGTTGGCACATCAGCAGAAAAAGTCATTGGCTACCGTTTACCATCACTGCAGGATTTGTATGTGTCCAGGACAAAGAAGGCGGGCAGAAAATATCATTGGCTCTACCCATTGTGCCAACTATATGGTGGCATATATGCACGTTGATAATAAATTTACTTTGAACTTTGAACCCACCCTGCAAACTGCCTTTTCCAAAAGCTCCCTTCTGGAAAGTGCTATAAAGGGCTGTTAAAACAAAAAACTTCATGCCATCGTCAAAGTTTCTTCCTCCGGGCAGTTAATCTCATCAACCCTTCTGAAAACTTTTCTATTTATTACCCCAGTGCAGAAGACCATTAGACATAGGAGCAGAATTAGGCCATTCAGCCCATCGATTCTGCTCTGCCATTCCATCATGCTGATCCTGGATCCCACTCAACCCCACACACCTGCCTTCTCTCCATATCCTTTGATGCCCTGACTGATCGGAAAACGATCAACTTCCGTCTTAAATATGCTTGCGGACTTGGCCTCCACTGCAGTCTATGGCAAGGCACTGTAAACACTTTAAACCACCTTTTACAATGCTGTTTACATTATAAATACATGCTGGTATTTAGGTATTTATGAACATTTTATTCCATATCTGTACTTTAAACTCTTACTTCATTTTTTACATGCTTCTTTATAATTGTTGAATGTTGTTTAATGTTGCATGCCACGCCAATACACCACAGCAATCTCCTAAAACATGTAAATGTACTGAAAATGGCAAATAAAATTGATCCTTGATCCTTAATAAGATCGAAACTTGCAGTCATGATCTTCCCATTCACTTGCTGCCTTCTACTTCAGGGCATGGGAGATACTGACGGAGTAGTTGAGGAATAACTGAGGTGTAGTTTGAAGATGGTATACACTGTTGGAGTGAATGAATGTTTAGAGAGGTTGACAGGGTCGCTCAAGAGGGCTAATTTGCCTGAATGGTGACCAGTTTTTTGAGAGTGGTCAACACTGCACTCATCCTATCAAGGGAGCACTCCACCTCATTCCTGACTCGTGTGTTGTGGATGGTAGGAAAGTTTAGGAAATCATGAAGCATCTCACACATCACAGGATTCTGATCCTCTGACGTGCTCTCACAGCCACAGTATGTACGTGGCCAGTCCAATATCTTTCTAGTTAATGGTGATCCCAGGATGTTAATGGTGAGGGGTTTGCCAATGGTAATGATATATATGTCAGGGGTAGGTAGGCACTTAGATTCTCTCTTGCTGGAAATACTCCTTGCTTGGGACGTTTGTGGCGCAAACGTATCTGGTCGCCAGTTAGCCCATCTTCAGTGTTGGCCTGGTCTTGCTGCCTGTGCGCATGGACTGCTTCCCTGGATGAGAAGCTGCCAGTGGAAGGGACATTGCACAGTCACAAATGCACATCCTTCATTTCTGACCCTACAATGAAAGAAAGGTCTCTAAAGCAGCTGGAGATGTTTGGGCCTAGGACAAACTTGAAGTACTCCTGGCACAAAGGCCAAGCAATGATTGACCTCCAGCAGCCACAACCATCTTCCTCTGTGTGAGGTTTTACTCCAGTTAGTGGAGTGATGATGCCCATTGTGTTAAGTTGTCCCATGGCTTCTTGGTGCTATACTTGTTTAAATGCTTTGTGTCCTCAGGAATTTGCTCAGATTTGAACCGAGTGTATGATGAAGACTGGAACTGAGTGTATGTGAAGAATGGAACCGAGTGTATGATGAAGACTGGAACTGAGTGTATGTGAAGAATGGAACCGAGTGTATGATGAAGACTGGAACTGAGTGTATGATGAAGAATGGAACCGAGTGTATGATGAAGACCAGAACCGAGTGTATGATGAAGAATGGAACCGAGTGTATGATGAAGAATGGAACCGAGTGTATGATGAAGACTGGAACTGAGTGTATGTGAAGAATGGAACCGAGTGTATGATGAAGACTGGAACTGAGTGTATGTGAAGAATGGAACCGAGTGTACAATGAAGACCAGAACCGAGTGTATGATGAAGAATGGAACCGAGTGTATGATGAAGACCGGAACCGAGTGTATGATGAAGAATGGAACCGAGTGTATGATGAAGACCGGAACCGAGTGTATGATGAAGACTGGAACTGAGTGTATGTGAAGAATGGAACCGAGTGTACAATGAAGACCAGAACCGAGTGTATGATGAAGAATGGAACCGAGTGTATGATGAAGACCGGAACCGAGTGCATGATGAAGAATGGAACTGAGTGTATGATGAAAACTGGAACTGAGTGTATGATGAAGAATGGAATGGAGTGTATGATGAAGAATGGAACCTAGTGTATGATGAAGACTGGAACCAAGTGTATGATGAAGAATGGAACCAAGTGTATGATGAAGAGTGGAACTGAGTGTATGATGAAGACTGGAACTGAGTACTCCTGGACAGTGATGAGTAGCAAATTGTTTGGCACAAGTTGCTTACTGCAAATTCCTAATAACAGAGAATAGATGTTTGGATGCATGTGGGAATGGTGCAATAATCCTGTCTTTATTAATCTTCCTCTGGAAATTCCTTCCTAAATCTTGCTATCACTCTGCACCTGCCATTTCCATAAAAAAGCTCTTTCAATTCTACATCTTTGACAGAACTTTCCATCAGCTACCCTAATATTTCCCAATGTGGATCCAAGTCAAAGCTTCTGAAGGTCGTCAAGCAATTAAAGAAACCATAAATAATACACACAGAAGAAAAGCTTTTGTTCTGACATAATTGTTCTCAGTCTAAGTCCTTCCCTACGGTCATGCAAATTCTTCTCCTTCAAGTTTCTCTGCTTTTTGAAAGTTACAATTCCAGGTAGGTATTACCGATCACAATTGTCCATAAGTGTGTCTTTGCTCCTGTCAACAGTATATTGCAAGTTACCTTAAAGCTGTGTCATTTTATAACCTATCCTCTTAACACAGGAAAGGGTTTCCCTCTCCTTTTCAATCCTCTCCTTCATTTTGGAAGCATGATTTTTGACCTGTTTTCATTTGGGGTCAGGGATAAATTGTGTGGCAGAAACAGCCACAACACTAATGTGACCTGACCCTCAACCAGGCCAGTCAGCTCAAGACGCACCACTGTCTAGCCTCACACAAAAGGACAGACAATGGGCAGGATATTGGAGAGCAGCTGCAGCCACAAACAATGCTATAAATTAAAGAAGATTTCCACATTTTATTAACTTTCATGATAGGGACACCTCAGGCAAGGCCAGCTTTAGTTGATCATATGTGTTGGAAGAACACAAGAAGGCCATTTTTCTCTTAGTTGCCTCGTATCATGACCAACGAGGCAGTGTTCCTCCATGCTTGCAACTGGGTCCTTTGATATGAGAGAATGATGGCAATGGAAAGTACTGGAGGCCATTTGGATTATTGTGCTCACTGCAACCCGAACTGTACTTCATCCCACTTCCCACTTTCTGGTTCATAGTCCTGTTAGTTATGTCTCTTCAAGTGCACATTCTACAAACTTCATTAATGCACCTAATGGGGTGACATCAAGGTTGGCCTCCAAGATAAACATTGCAAGTCTCGGAATTTCAAACTAGATTGGGCTAAGCGGTTAGGACTCATGCATTTGATATGTACAGTGCAAACTTTATATTTTAAATCAACATAAGATCATGTCCAAAATGTTATAATGGTGATATAGTTGATAGGCATAAAGTGCTATTTACATGTTTTTTTTTAATGGAACGTTTTCCTTGGTCAGATTCCAAGAGAAACACTGGGGACCTGGGGATGGGGAATTAATGTTTCCATCAAATTGGTGCTTGTTACATGGGAAAAATTTAGACAGCCGTGCATCAAATTCTTTCGCTATTTCTTCCTTGAGGTTCCAGTTACTTTGTTATGTAGCGGGCACCACTCTGAACTCTGGATCAGTCCTGATGAAGGGTCATGTCCCAAAATGTCAACTATTTATTCCTCTCTATAGGTGCTGCCTGGCCTGCTGAGTTCCTCCAGCATTTTGTGTGTGTTGATCTGGATTTCCAGCATCAGCCGAAGCTCGAGTGTTCAGGGTTCGTTTTCTCTCCATCAGAGCACAATAATTTTGGCAGACCAGTGCCAAGGGAGTGCATTGTTATTGTTTGTTTGTTTAGCGGTACAGCGCAGAGTACAGCCTTCAAGCCCCAGCGCCCCAGCGACCCCACAACCCCGATTAACCCTAACCTAATCACGGGAGAATTTACAATGACCAGTTAGCCTACCTGGTACATCTTTGGATGATGGGAGGAAATCAGAGCACCTGGGGAAAACCCACGCATTCCACGGGGAGGACGTACAGAGACTCCCTACAGATGACGCCAAACTCCAGAATGCCCCAAACCGTGGCGCCCAAAGTATTGCCTTCCAGATGATGTGTTAACTGACGTCTTCTCTGTCCTCTTTGATGGACAGAGAAGACACAATGGCTCTACCAGACATCCTGGCTAAATTTAGTCAAGCAGCATCACTTCAGCAGATGATTTGGTCATTATCACACTACCACTTAAGGACTTTATTCTGGTTAAATTACCTGACGGCAGTTCAGAACTTGCTAGACCACACAAAAACCTGCAGGATCTCAGTGGTTTGTGGACCATCCAGCCACCAGAACTCAACAACGTGGTCAGCGCAGTAGCAGAGCAACTCGCGGAATGCCTTACAGTGCCAACTGTTGGGGTTCAGGTCTCGGCGCCATCTGTAAGATTTTGTCCATTCTCCCCATGACCCCATGGGTTTCCTCCGGGTGCTCTGGTTTCCTCCCACATTCCAAAGACGTGCAGGTTTGTCATGGTTAGTAAGTTGCGGTGCTGGAAGCATGGAGGTGCTGGTCGTTGATGCAAACAACGCATTTCACTGTATGCTTGAGGTTTCGATGTAGATGTGACAAATAAAGCTGATCCATACCTTTAACTTCATCAGCAAGCACCAAGACTTTGTTTGACCGGCAGTAAATCCTGGACGGTCAGAATCTCATTCCACCCCCCCCCCCCCAGTGCCCGCTGCTCCTCTAACGACTGCAGAGGTGAGAATGGGATGGTCGTCCACCTCTGTGGATTGCCTATTTGCAGAGAAGACCTGGAGAAAAATGCAAGAGGTTTATCAGAGCAGTTGTATAACAGAGGACTTTCTCACCTGCAGGCTGTTCCCAGGGACACACAGCAAGCCCACCATCAAGTGTTGCTGGAACATAGTCAACTCAGCAAAAGATGCACCTTGGTCTGCTTGGTCTTCCAGCACAACCAGATGTCCATAATGAAACGCTGCTGACCGGCACGTCCCTGACTGCAGGAGAATGTGCTGAGGGATGCACTGAAACATGGTACATGCAGTGCAAAGGCTCTGTTGGGAAAAACAGCGGGCTAAAGTCCTTCTGCCATTAGTCAATGATGGACTGGGACCTGTGTAAACACACCCAAGCACCAGAAATGTATCACCAAGAGGGAGTGCTCCAAATACAGAGCGTACTCTCATCAGAACTGATCACATTATGAATACATTGACTGAATGTACAGGAAGCTATGCTCTGTGATCTGGCTTTCTTGCATTGCTATTTTTATGAGTAGCATTTATTTTTTGAAATGTAATGAAATACTCGGTAAGCCATCAGCTGAGGTTATGAAAACTATGGCCGTCAATCATGAATTTTAAGGCAAAGCTTGTTACAATAAATCATAAACACAAGAGATTCTGCAGATGCAGGAAATCCATAGAAACACACACACACACACACACACACACACACACACACACACACACATGGTCTTGCTCTGAAACATCAACTGTTTATTCCACTGCATAGATGCTGCTTGACCTGCAAAGTTCCTCCAGTAGCTTGTGTGTGCTGTTACAGTACAGCTCCGATAGTCTGCTGTGTGATGATTTGGGAATCCCAGTGGTTTGTTACCTGGCCACCTGGTGATGTTTGCCATGCTCCCCACCCACTCAGCAGAGACCAGGTTCCCATGCTCAGTTTCTACTAACATGGGACCCTGCTCCCCACCCACTCATCAGGGAACTGGCTCCAGCGTTCTCTGTCCATTTACCAGTCCCAGCCCACTCACCCGGGCCCTTGTTCCCAAAGTGTCCATTCATTCACAGGGATACCAGTTCCCACAGTCCCTTCCACTCTCTGGGGTCTCTGTCCCCACACCCTCTTTAACCACACCTGGTTCTGTTTCTACAGCTCCTTGCATCCTATAGTCACTTTAAACGCCCTGGAGTCACTGGGAAATGATCATATTATCCAGTAACATTTAAAGAGAATTTGCAACAGAACATTAACAGGCAGCATCTAGAAAATCTGCATGTATCCACTAAAGTTTAGAGTATGCCAGGTGATAACGTTTAACTGTATGTAACAGTTGTCCCATGTCACCTCTGTTCATCACTTCCAACTTAAATCGACAGAATTGTGTTATTAATTACTTAAATAATCAAATACTCAACATCCCTTCTCCGTGGATTGTCACCTTGTCGTGGTGGAGAAGCTTGTGTGGTCCTGTGATCCTAAGAGCAATGCCTCCTGGAGCTATGCTCCTGGTAGGGTCACCCATGGCGGTAAGGTCGAGGGTGAGGTCCCTGACAAAGAACAATCCAACCAAGACCTCAACGACGGAACAGGCGGACTGAGTTACTTCGAACTCAACGGCTGTGAAGGCAGAGGAAGGCTGCAACAAATCCATCAGCTCCTATCATCGTGGTTTCCATGCCATTGGAATCAGTTGATTGATTTGTGAAGTATCGTGTGCTTCTTGGAGTGCAACATCAAGTACACGTTAAACAAATACACGCACAGGCGTCTTCACTCCGTGGGCCACTTCTTCAGAAAGAAGACCATCATCCTCGACCTCAAGGGATAGCCATGATGACGAATCAACATCCAATCATTAAAAGAAAATAAACTTGCTGTTTCTTTGCTTTCATAACCTGATGATTCACCAAAGTGTTTAATGTAATTGTGAACCCTGCTGTGATACAGTGCACTAATTTTTGCACAATAAATTCATAACAGCAGTGAAAAAGGCCAAATCATCTCTTTGCTAATAAGGATTGAGACAAAAATATTTTCCAGCGTGCTGGGAAAATTTCCCTTGCTTTTTGAAAAGAAAATAGTGGATGAAATCATTCTGAGCCACCAGACAGAAGACAGTGGACGTCCGTTTAAAATTTTATCTGCAGAGGTGCTGGTACTGTCTCAACGAAGGACTGAACTATTAGTTTAGGCTTAACACCTCGTCACTGAAGTGGGGTTTGAATCTACAATCTCTCAGTCCAGCAGTGAGAGTCAGAATCAGAATCAGAATCAGGTTTACTGTCACTCTGTCCCTCCTTCCCACCCACCCACCTACACATACACACTGTCCTCCTGCACCATCACAGGCTGACTCCAGGCTCCAGCAGGATCACAGACTCACAGTCACTGGGCTCTGTCTCCAAGCTCCAGCAGGATCACAGACTCACAGTCACTGGGCTCTGTCTCCAGGCTCCAGCAGGATCACAGACTCACAGTCACTGGGCTCTGTCCCCAGGCTCCAGCAGGCCCATAGACCCACAGTCACTGGGCTCTGTCTCCAGGCTCCAGCACGATCACAGACTCACAGTCACTGGGCTCTGTCTCCAGGCTCCAGCAGGATCACAGACTCACAGTCACTGGGCTCTGTCTCAGGCTCCAGCAGGATCACAGACTCACAGTCACTGGGCTCTGTCTCCAGGCTCCAGCAGGATCACAGACTCACAGTCACTGGGCTCTGTCTCCAGGCTCCAGCAGGATCACAGACTCACAGTCACTGGGCTCTGTCTCAGGCTCCAGCAGTATCACAGACTCACAGTCACTGGGCTCTGTCTCCAGGCTCCAGCAGGATCACAGACTCACAGTCACTGGGCTCTGTCTCAGGCTCCAGCAGGATCACAGACTCACAGTCACTGGGCTCTGTCTCCAGGCTCCAGCAGGATCACAGACTCACAGTCACTGGGCTCTGTCTCAGGCTCCAGCAGGATCACAGACTCACAGTCACTGGGCTCTGTCTCCAGGCTCCAGCAGGATCACAGACTCACAGTCACTGGGCTCTGTCTCAGGCTCCAGCAGGATCACAGACTCACAGTCACTGGGCTCTGTCTCCAGGCTCCAGCAGGATCACAGACTCATAGTCACTGGTCTCTTTCTCAGGCTCCAGCAGGATCACAGACTCACAGTCACTGGGCTCTGTCCCCAGGCTCTAGCAGGCCCATAGACCCACAGTCACTGGGCTCTGTCCCCAGGCTCCAGCAGCTCCATAGTCTCACAGTCACTGGGCTCTGTCTCCAGGCTCCAGCAGGCCCATAGACTCACAGACTCACATTCACGTCTTCCCCAGTGGACTCAGTCATTAAATTTGGTGGCCGCACAATGCAGTATACAATACACACTACATATAATATGCTATATATTATAGCACACAGACATACAGATACTGAATATATAATATATGTAATACAAAAATGAGCAAAATGCATACATATACATAAAACATACATTTTGCACTACATATTTATTTATCTATCGGTGATATATTTTACTATATAAATATTTATTATATAATATATACTATGTTGTATTTAACAGGGTTGTGTATATATATATAGCTAGGTTGGATTAGACATTTGCACAATACTGCAGTAATTTTATGTGTTGCACTGTGCTGCTGCCACAAAAATGACAGATCTCATGACTATGTGAGCGATGATAAACCTGATTCTGATATGGTTCTCCGTATTGTTCTCAGAGTGGGACGTGGGTAGGGAGAGGGTTGGGAAAAGGTGAAAGGAGAAGGAAATGAGCTGGAAGCACCAGACAGAGAAAAACAATTGTTTGGAATCAAATGACCTTTCCTGGTGTCTCAGGGCTGGGGCTAGATGTGACTGTGTCACTCCCCACCCCTGGCTCTCCTTCCCTGCCACCTCTCCCACGCCCCTCCCATGGCACCCCATCCTCACCATTCCCAACACCCTTTGCTCTCGCCAGACTTACAAATTCGCTCTCCGCTCCACATTGACAAATACGGTTCTGTACCCGAGCTATATACATGTTCCTGAGACCTTTGCACAGTACTGTATATAAAACACATTATAAATATATATTCACAATCTATTAATATAACATACACGTTGCTCTGTTTTTGCATTAACTGTAAACTGTGTAGTATATATATAGAGCAAAGAGGAAGCAAGAATAGTGGGTTCAAGGACCATTCAGAAATCTGATTGAGACTGATGTTCAGTAACTATCAGTAGACACACAGCAGCAGAATTTAATGGGGTTGAGCAGAACTGCTCAGTAAAATCAGTGATTGCATGTGAGTTTATAACGTGAAGATAGACTTGCATTGTGGTAAAGGTATAGAATGCCATTGTGGAGTTGGAAAAAGTATTCCAGTTTGTTAACAACTCACTTATTTTTTTGGATTATCTGTGTGCCAATTCTACCCACTTAACACCAGTAATACAAAGAGCTGCAGCCGTTAGTCTCTGATGTACTGGATGCTCCCGGATCCATGTACATCTGCAAAAAGTTTCACAGGAGTCAGAGAAACATCTGAGCAAACAACCACTGTACTTGTGCCAAGTCATCAAGAAATGAAGAAGGCCATCTGGAACTCAGAGCTCTATGAGATTTGTGTTATTGGAAAATCGCTGTTTATTCGTGAAGTGAATGCACAGCTGAATCACTGAAAGGTTGGTTTGGTTAGAGCAACAGACCCTTGATTCTCAATTCATGAGAAGCTTCTTGCGGAGTCTCTATTTAAATGTTCACACAAGTAATTCTACCTTGGGACCAGTTGTGGTTCGGTTGGTAATAATTATGCATCCTTTTCGGGAATCTGCAGGTTCAATGCCCATACAAGGTGCATAAGCACAGAATCAGGTTTGACCACTGAATATGTTGTGAGATGTGTTGTTTTGGTGCAGCAGTACAGTGCAGTGCATAAAAAATTACTATCAGTTACCATAAGAAATATATATAAATAAATAGCTGGTAAAAAGAGAGACCACAATAGTGAGGTCAACCCAGCAGCAGCTGACGTTCCAGTGGCAGGCCTGAGGGAGGGTATCGCCCAAATGAGATGTTAAACTGACCCACTGTCCACTCACTCACAGACTGACCCACTGTCCACTCACTCAGAGACTGACCCACTGTCTACTCACAGAAACTGACCCACTGACCACTCACTCAGAAACTGATCAACTGTCCACTCACTCAGAAACTGACCCACTGTCCACTCAGTCAGAGACTGACCCACCATCCACTCACTCAGAAACTGACCCACTGTCTACTCACAGAAACTGACCCACTGTCTACTCACAGAAACTGACCCACTGACCACTCACTCAGAAACTGATCCACCATCCACTCACTCAGAAACTGACCCACTGTCTACTCACAGAAACTGACCCACTGACCACTCACTCAGAAACTAATCCACTGTCCACTCACTCACAAACTGACGCACTGTCCACTCACTCAGAAACAGACCCACCATCCACTCACTCAGAAACAGACCCACCATCCACTCACTCAGAAACTGACCCACTGTCTACTCACAGAAACTGACCCACTGACCACTCACTCAGAAACTGACCCACCATCCACTCACTCAGAAACTGACCCACTGTCTACTCACAGAAACTGACCCACTGTCCACTCACTCAGAAACTGACCCACCATCCACTCACTCACAAACTGACCCACTGTCCACTCACTCACAAACTGACCCACTGCCCACACACTCACAAACTGACCCACTGTCCACTCACTCACAAACTGACCCACTGTCTACTCACAGAAACTGACCCACTGACCACTCACTCAGAAACTGACCCACTGTCCACTCACTCACAGATTGACCCACTGTCCACTCACTCAGAAACTGACCCACCGTCCACTCACTCAGAAACTGACCCACTGTCCACTCACTCACAGACTGACCCACTGTCCACTCACTCAGAGACTTGACCCACTGTCCACACACTCACAAACTGACCCACTGACCACTCACTCACAAACTGGCCCACTGTCCACTCACTCAGAGACTGACCCACTGTCTACTCACAGAAACTGACCCACTGACCACTCACTCAGAAACTGACCCACCGTCCACTCACTCAGAAACTGACCCACTGACCACTCACTCAGAAACTGACCCACTGTCCACTCACTCACAGACTGACCCACTGTCCACTCACTCAGAGACTTGACCCACTGTCCACACACTCACAAACTGACCCACTGACCACTCACTCACAAACTGGCCCACTGTCCACTCACTCAGAGACTGACCCACTGTCTACTCACAGAAACTGACCCACTGACCACTCACTCAGAAACTGACCCACCGTCCACTCACTCAGAAACTGACCCACTGACCACTCACTCAGAAACTGACCCACTGTCCACTCACTCACAGACTGACCCACTGTCCACTCACTCAGAGACTTGACCCACTGACCACTCACTCAGAAACTGACCCACTGTCTACTCACTCAGAAACTGACCCACTGTCTACTCACAGAAACTGACCCACTGACCACTCACTCAGAAACTGACCCACTGTCCACTCACTCACAGATTGACCCACTGTCCACTCACTCAGAAACTGACCCACCGTCCACTCACTCAGAAACTGACCCACTGTCCACTCACTCACAGACTGACCCACTGTCCACTCACTCAGAGACTTGACCCACTGTCCACACACTCACAAACTGACCCACTGACCACTCACTCACAAACTGGCCCACTGTCCACTCACTCAGAGACTGACCCACTGTCTACTCACAGAAACTGACCCACTGACCACTCACTCAGAAACTGACCCACCGTCCACTCACTCAGAAACTGACCCACTGACCACTCACTCAGAAACTGACCCACTGTCCACTCACTCACAGACTGACCCACTGTCCACTCACTCAGAGACTTGACCCACTGTCCACACACTCACAAACTGACCCACTGACCACTCACTCACAAACTGGCCCACTGTCCACTCACTCAGAGACTGACCCACTGTCTACTCACAGAAACTGACCCACTGACCACTCACTCAGAAACTGACCCACCGTCCACTCACTCAGAAACTGACCCACTGACCACTCACTCAGAAACTGACCCACTGTCCACTCACTCACAGACTGACCCACTGTCCACTCACTCAGAGACTTGACCCACTGACCACTCACTCAGAAACTGACCCACTGTCTACTCACTCAGAAACTGACCCACTGTCCACTCACTCAGAGACTGACCCACTGTCCACTCACTCAGAAACTGACCCACTGTCTACTCACTCAGAAACTGACCCACTGTCCACTCACTCAGAGACTGACCCATCGTGCACTCACTCAGAAACTGACCCATTGACCACTCACTCAGAAACTGCCCTGCTGTCCACTCACTCCGAAAATGACCTACTGTCCACTCACTCAGAAACTGACCCACTCTCCACACACTCACAAACTGACCCACTGTCCACTCACTCACAAACTGACCCAGTCCACTCACTCAGAAACTGACCCACTGTCCACTCACTCAGAGACTGACCCACTGTCCACTCACTCAGAAACTGACCCATTGACCACTCACTCACAAACTGACCCACTGTCCACTCACTCAGAAACTGACCCACTGACCACTCACTCAGAAACTGATCCACTGACCACTCACTCAGAAACTGACCCACTGTCCACACACTCACAAACTGACCCACTGTCTACTCACTCACAAACTGACCCACTGACCACTCACTCAGAGACTGACCCACTGTCCACTCACTCAGAAACTGACCCACTGACCACTCACTCAGAAACTGACCCACTGTCCACACACTCACAAACTAACCCACTGTCTACTCACTCACAAACTGACCCACTGACCAATCACTCAGAGACTGACCCACTGTCCACTCACTCAGAAACTGACCCACTGTCCACTCACTCACAAACTGACCCACTGCACCATCTGGAAGTTCTCCTCAGTACCCTCTCCAACACTTATCTCTCAACCAACATAACCGGAACAGATATGGGGCTGGGTGGTAATGACTTGGTGTCAAGCCAAGTAGTATCTGTAAGTAGGATTCGAGGTGTGTGCATAAATGCTAGGAAGAATACACTGGATACCATCAAGGCAATTGTACAAGATCTGTCATGACCATGGATTCGGCAATTGCCCTCATGAATATGCACATGTCAGCTAATTATTATTTCATTGTGATGGTATTTAACTCCCTTCTTTTTGTCGTCGTGCTTGTCCACAGTTGAACCCAGCACTGCAATGTTTTGCTGCCTGCTTGCATTTGGCCTCGCCTGAGAAATTGGACTGTCGTGTCAACTGACAATGAAGACGAGCAGTATTCGTTTTATATTTAGTTATTCCTTTCATCTGCAGCATCGGCTTCATTTTCCATTTGAGAGTTTTAGTTAACGGCCCCATTTGGACAAGCGTTTATTGTTTTCTTTTCCCTATAACACTGTTCGCATTAAAGTCTGTGAACTATTGACCCGTTTCAGTGTCTCTCCCTCCGCACTTGGGCCATATCCGAACCTGGTGACAAGATCATCCTACAAACCAGTGTGAAACAAACCATGATTCATATGTCAGCTCTGCCATTTTCCAAGTGTTTGTGCCAGTCCACAGTCTATCCTGACTTGGCACCAATAAGCTCGGCACTAAATGGAATAAAGAGCCTCCTCTTCAGCAACCCTGCCTCCTCTACTGTTTTTGAAGGGCTTCATGAACTACTTACTGCTTGATGGCAGGATTATTTTTTTTGGCTGCCTGTTGAATTCTGCATGTTTTTTGAGCTTTGCTGTACTTGGCCAAGATTTGGATCATCTTCAAGAGGTGGTCTGACTAGTATAGAGGGTTTTTTTTTTATTCATTTAAAACCTCATGCTGAGAGAAGTTGCTTCCAGCCACAGGTGGCCTGGTCTACTTTCCTCTGAGACTTAACGTGATTGGGACTGTGTGAGATGACTGCAACGAAGCTGTGGCCACAATTTGCCAACTGCTCTTGCTATAACACTGCCCCCGAGCACGGCAAGGATTGCATTGCTTTTATCTATGACAGGTGAGGGGGACACTAGAAACATTTCACAATTTCATCGCTCCGTGCAGTAGGGAAACCACTGAACCACAATGGGCACTGGGAAACACGTCAATCTCATTTCCATTCCCTGGAGCCTCAGAGCAGAAACAAAGTTCTGTAGAGTTCCACACTCAAAGTGCTGGTCCTGCTGAAGTTCTACAGAGTTTCACACTCAGAATGCTGGTCCTGCTGAAGGGTCTCGGCCTGACATGTTGACTCCTTATTCCTCTTCATAGATGCTGCCTGATTTGCTGAGTTCCTCCAGCATTTTGTGTGCGTTACCCTGGATTTCCAGCGTCTGCATCTTGTATTTAGGTTTGCAAATTTACCCCGATGCACGACGGAGGCTGTCCTTACACGTGCTTTTGTGGATTCTGCCATTTCATGAATCAAGACATTGCACTCAGTCGGAGTGTGGTTGTCATTGCAGAGCCTGTCACCTAGTCAACATGCCTTCCCTGGTGTCTATCTGCCTTCTCTGGCATCTATTTAAATCAGCGTGGTGGGCTACGGTTAACCAAAAGGCTCTCCAAGCATGGCAAGAGTCATGACTCCAGTCTTGAACTTGTGGATACAATCAGCAAGTCAGGACAGGAACATTATGGAGCAGACCAAAGGACATTTGAGCATTGCCACAACAGTATTGGCGGATCATTCTCAATATTACTTCAAAAACACCCAGTGTAAGACCAAGGAACAGCACCCATTATTTTGTGTAAGCACGTTGCTTTTCTTGGGATTCAATAATGAACTGAACAATTTTAGGTTATCAGCCTTTGTGTCCGAACTAGCCAGTTGTGATACAAGGTCATAGACCTGTAACATTAACTAGGGAAACAACAGGAATTCTGCAGATGCTGGAAATTCAAGCAACACACATCAAAGTTGCTGGTGAACGCAGCAGGCCAAGCAGCATCTATAGGAAGAGGCGCAGTCGACGTTTCAGGCCGAGACCCTTCGTCAGGACTAGTCCTGACGAAGGGTCTCGGCCTGAAACGTCGACTGCGCCTCTTCCTATAGATGCTGCTTGGCCTGCTGCGTTCACCAGCAACTTTGATGTGTGTTGGTTACATTAACTAGGGGTTTCTTTCTCCACAGATGCTACCTGACCTGCTGAATATTTTCAGTTTCTTCAATATTTCAGACTTCCTGCCACCATTGTGTACTGCTTCACACAATTCCAGCATTATGGAGGAGAAGCATTCATCACCCTTGCTTCGAAGGTACCCGCAGCATTTGTATCAGCTGTCGTCGACATGGTCTTTGCTCCTTCAACCTCTCTTTCTTCTCTGCAACCTAAAACACACCCAAAATGCTGGAGGAACTATGCAGCACCTATGGAGGGGAATAAACATTGATGATTCAGGTCAAGGCTCTTCATCAGGACTGGAAAGGAAGGGGGCAGTAGCCAGAATAAGAAGCGGGAAGGGGTAGGGTGGAGGGAAGGGAAGGAGTACAAATTGGCAGGTGACTGGCTGAGTTCCTCTAATATTTTCTGTGTGTTGCATATGCAAAATCTCTTGTGTTTTTAAAACATGCTTGTTTTCTTACTTCTCCAATTCTGATGAAAGTTTGTCAACGCGAAACATTGACCCTGTTTCCCTCTTCAAGTACCACATGACCTGCTGAATGTTTCCAGCATTTTTATTTTAGTTCCGACTTCCACAATTTGCATTTTGCTCTGACGCTTTTTGACTGGAGGGCTCTTCCTGTGCTGATTTGAGCAAGCATTATGGTACTCAGTTGTACGCCAGTACAGTTTGGCCAGTAGGAGGGAGAGGCTGATGCCACCAACTCTGGGGCGAGAAACTACAAAGCCACAGTCTCAGTCTGAGGGAGCAGTGCTTTGGGAAGTAAAGAATCTGGAAGGAAAGGGTGCTCGGAATGTTGCAGCTGCTTTCTGTCCAGTTTTACCTGATGATCCTAGAACCACGTCCACACCATCTCCTCACACCACCCCCCCACCGCCTGGCTCTCACCAGTCTTGTGTCTCCACCAACACCAACCATCCCAGCATTCTCTTTCCACCACCACAAAGGCAGGAACCGGAAAACCCCCTTGTAAATCTAAAATTATAAACTCTATTTGGTTGTTAAGCATATATAAAGAGCAAAATCAGTCTCAGTGGCCGCAAAATCAGATTCAGATTTGTTATCAGTGACATGCGTCATGAAAGCAGGGGTTCCCAGCCCGGGGTGCATGGACCTTTTCTTAATGGTACTGGCCCATTGCGTAAAAAAATTTGGGAGTCCCTGAATCAAAGTGCAAAACATAAAGTTTACTATCAGTTATCAAAATAAATAAATAATGCAAAGATGAATAAGGGGGCAGTGCTCATGGGTTCCTGGGGCAGAATGGTTCGGCAGATCAACTGATCAGCTGCCTTGGGGTGTGACCGTATCCCCCTGCACTTGATAAGTCCGCTTTCCCTGGACTGTACTTATAGTCGGAGCTGTAGCGCACACAGGTTCCTTTAAACTACGTGCAGGCCATGCTCTGAACTGGTGGTTCTGAGTGTGAGGTTAGGTGGTATCATAGTTTCCTCCTTCCTCTACCTCTGCTGACAGGGATAGTTCAATTTCTCGGTCATGGGGAATGAGAAGCGGACAAGGGCTGGGCAGTGACGAGGATGAATTAAGCAATATGGTTGTACATCTGTGTGAGATGGTGGGCTGAAGGAAATGGTGAAGTTTGGTTTTGCAGATACCAACACCACTATTCCTTTCAGTCTTACCAAGAGCTACTATCTCAGTGGTGCAACATTCCTTTGTAGTGAACACTGCCTCGTCCACAGAAATCAAATCCTGTGATACCATGCGTTCTTATCATGTGTGGTACCTTGTCAAAGGCCTGCTGATCAAATCATGCAGGCATTTGTCCACCTTGTATCTCCTATTAAATACCACGCTCTTCTTGAAGGATGAGCAAATACTTTACAACCATTCTTTGATATAATGAAGCCTCCACAGTGTGCGCTGTGTTACGTACCCCGTAACTGGGTTGCCAAACCAGCAGAAATGGATCACTCAGTTGGAGTCTGGAGTACTAGAACTAAGAAAGTTTTATTAAAGAAACAAGCAACACATTAATCGAAAGGATAATAAATGCAACAGTTCAGCGATGATAAACGCACATGTGCACAGAATTAAGATAACAGCATCAATCAAGCTCTATCGTTGTCTAGGGGTAAATGACCAATTTCAAAATGACTCAAAGTTCAGTCCAGTTTAGTAGTTCAGTTCGCAGTAATCGTTGCCATGGCGGTGGACAATGTGGGGGAAGAGAGACATAGAATAGGAACAACTCATCATTCAGAACGGCTTCACTCACAGACCAGCAAGATGGCTCACAGACCAGCGAGATGGCTCACAAACAGCTTTTGGGCGAGTCCTTGGTGATGTCACCTGAGGTCACCGACTGTGACCCCTCCTCCAGATGCGGTCGATCCTCTGCAGTGAACCCGGCACCCAGGCAAGGGCGGACACACACCGGGTTCCCGCTGATCGTACCTTTCCACCCTTGTCGTTGTCTGGGACTTCTCACCCACTCGTGAGAAGCGTACCGCTTCCAGGGTCTCGTTACCTCGGGTGGCGTGTGTGTCTGTCTTAGCGAACCTGTCCCTTTTTATCCCCCTGCTGGGGTATCGCCTGTCCATCACTTCAAACAGTTCAGGGTTCAAAGGGGGGAGCCGCTCCAGACAGCTCTTCCTCCCACATCCCTTCATTACACATCTCCAGACGCTGCTCCATTGTTCCTTATCTCTCCTTCCCCTGAGGGCAGGTGGCAGACCAACTGCTGATGCCACTGATGCTAGCCCAGGCCAGCAAACATCTTAATTTTATGTGTATTCTCGTAACACTTCCCCCCTTTAAGGATTTTTACCGGGAGGTAAAAATTACAAACATGACTACATTATCTGATACATACACAATATACATCTTTAACAGTTATTTAGCTAATACAGAGAATTTGAAATTGTCAACACCTTGACAGACAGTCATCACATTTTCTGTTCCTTTTACACGTGTTATTAATAATCCCTTAGACCAGGCTCCAACTCAGCAAACTTCATAGTGGCCAAAAACACTGATGAATTGCGACCAATGTAACCTCTCATTTGGTTTTGTCCCGGACCACAACAACAAGGGTCGTCCCATTCCGACTCAATTTTCCCTCGCAAGGGCTTAGTAGGAGGGGGACGGGTATTGACCGCAGAGTTATTGCAAAACTTCCTGCAGTACCCCACCATCTCCAAAAGCCTTCTGAGGGCCCTCTTGTCTGTCGGGGTTGGGAGGTCAGCGATAGCCTGCACTGTAGCTTGCATCACTGCCAGCTGCCCCTGTGTCACCACAATTCCCAGGTAAGTGACATTCGCGTGGCCGAATTCATTTTTTCCAAGGTTCACTATCAAGCTGGCTTCAGACAGCCGTGTTAAATTGCCAATACACACCTCTGTGTTCATCAGCCCTTTAGTCACTGAATTACTCAAAAAATATGGGTGTTGTTTACTTGGCCGCCCTATTGTAACCGACATAACCCAACGTCCCAGTTCTTTGCATTTCCTCGGGACAATCAAACACATGGGTGCGAGTCGTTTAATTACTCCTTCGGGGATTAAGGGAGAGACCTTATCAGTAGACCTGGCCAAAACAATAGCCTTCTCCCATCTGACCGATCCCATCCTAATCTTTTCAAAATGGTTTTTTCCTCTTATCAAGGGGCCCCTAGCTTCATTGATTTCCACGCTAACACCGACTAGGTTTGTTAGCATATCAAAAGCCGGTGACCGTCTCAGTTCGCGTCGGTCATGATCAATAACATTTTTCCCCCTGGGCAGCCGGTAACTCTCTTTCATGATTCCACCAACTGTTTCCTCCAGCACCGCAAAATGTCCACCGGGGGGTACCTCGTGGGCCATGTTGTTAAAAACCTCATCCCCATAACTCTTTTGCACCACCCCCCACTCCTCATCTGCGGATGCTGTACTTGATTTCCCTTTCTTCCTTAGCACTTCCTCATCCGCACAATAGCCTACTAGTTCCCTTGTCAAGGCTGTGTCAGAGAGAGCTGTCTCGGCCAAAACCATCAGCCCCTCGTCTCGCTCCTGCGTCTGCACAAATTCTTTCCTGGCTACTGCTACGTCCGTCCCAGCTCCCTCACTACCTCTTATCTCACTACACCCTGTCTCATACAAGGTTGGCAGAAATGTTTCAGCCAAATTCACCATCGCGGGCGGGGCCTCCATGCTGGCAGGCTGACCCGTCAATCTCACGACTGGGAACACGATCCCTCCGGCGATGTCATTACCGAGCAAGACTTCCACGTCATTCATCGGTAATTCGGACCTCACCCCAATCGTGACTAGTCCAGAGACCAGGTTGCTCTGTAAATGTATCTGGTGCAAAGGGACTGACTCTGTCCCTTCCCCAACACCTTTGACCTCTACCTCCCCAGTCTGGGTCTCTGAGCTAAACTCTAATACACTCTTCAGTATTAGTGACTGACACGCTCCTGTGTCTCTCCAGATCCGTACTGGAACTGGTTTTAACCTCTCCTTCACTGACACCAGTCCGGCCGAGATAAACCTCTCGCGCCCTTCCTGGACTTTTTCAGACCTGTCCTTCCCTAGCGGTTCGCTTAACAGCTCAATACAGCCATTCAAAATTTCCGCTTTTCCTTTCCCCGTCTCCTTCCTTGGGGCAAAGCACCTGGACGCAAAGTGTCCGACTTTCCCACAATTATAACAGACGACTCCAGGAGACTTCCTACCAGACTGCTCCTGGTCTACCTTATCCTTTTCACTAGTCCCCGGCTTACTTTCTGACTTTTCCGGTGGACTCTCCCCGCCGTCCTGACTACCCTTCTGGTAGCCTTTACTCGGGGCAACCTTCATTTTATGCGTCAACGCATACTCATCCGCTAACTTAGCAGTTGCGGCTAACGTGGCTGCCTCTTTCTCATCGAGGTAGGGTCTCATACCCTCAGGGACACAACCTTTAAACTGCTCAATCAGAATCAGCTGCAGCAGTCTGTCATAATCCCCCTCTACCCCTTTCGAGGCGCACCAACGCTCACAATATGTTTGCATCTCACGAGCAAACTCCAAATATGTGCGGTCCCACCGCTTCCTCGCATTCCGGAACCTCTGCCGGTATGCCTCCGGGACCAACTCATAAATCCTGAGGATGGCCTCTTTCACCACCTCATACCTCTGGGCATCTTCCGGGGATAAAGCGGAGTAAGCTTGTTGGGCTTTCCCTTTCAGTACACTCTGAAGTAAAACAACCCACTTATCCCTCGGCCAGTCCTGACTTATAGCTACTTTTTCGAAGTGGAGAAAGTACCGATCCACATCGGTATCGTCAAATGGGGGAACCAGCCTTACCTCCTGGGTCGCCCGGAACCCTCCACCTTGGTTCGGCATGAGCCCCTGCTCGGCCCTTATCTTTAACTTCTCCAGCTCAAATTCCCTTTCCCTCTGTTTCTCCTCTCTCTCCAACTGTCTTTCTCTCTCTTGCCTTTCTACCTCTTTCTCTCTCTCCCGCCTTTCTAACTCTCTCTCCCGCCTTTCTAACTGCTTCTCTTCGTGTTCTAACTGCCGTACCCGGAACTCGTGCTCGAGTCTCAGTTTTTCAAGCTGTACCTGTACCGCGTCTCCAGCAGGTTTTTCAATAGACACCTCCCCCAGCTCACCTTGGGGAAACACACCTTTAGATACATAGTGCTCTACAATAGCTCTGTGTATCTCCTCTCTCCTCATTGTCGACTTCCCCTTAGCAAGATTCACCCGTTTTGCCACAGCTATCAATTCCGATTTCCTGGCATCCTCTAATGCCTCCAAGGTCGGCGCCTTTATAAATTCCTCAACCTCCATTTCTGCTGTTTGTCTTTTCTTTCTTCCGGGAATTTTAACCCAATCAATTTACTCCGTCCCAAATTTAGCGTTCAAAATCGCGGACGAGAACCCCACTTATGTTACGTACCCCGTAACTGGGTTGCCAAACCAGCAGAAATGGATCACTCAGTTGGAGTCTGGAGTACTAGAACTAAGAAAGTTTTATTAAAGAAACAAGCAACACATTAATCGAAAGGATAATAAATGCAACAGTTCAGCGATGATAAACGCACATGTGCACAGAATTAAGATAACAGCATCAATCAAGCTCTATCGTTGTCTAGGGGTAAATGACCAATTTCAAAATGACTCAAAGTTCAGTCCAGTTTAGTAGTTCAGTTCGCAGTAATCGTTGCCATGGCGGTGGACAATGTGGGGGAAGAGAGAGATAGAATAGGAACAACTCATCATTCAGAACGGCTTCACTCACAGACCAGCGAGATGGCTCACAAACAGCTTTTGGGCGGGTCCTTGGTGATGTCACCTGAGGTCACCGACTGTGACCCCTCCTCCAGATGCGGTCGATCCTCTGCAGTGAACCCGGCACCCAGGCAAGGGCGGACACACACCGGGTTCCCGCTGATCGTACCTTTCCACCCTTGTCGTTGTCTGGTACTTCTCACCCACTCGTGAGAAGCGCACCGCTTCCAGGGTCTCGTTACCTCGGGTGGCGTGTGTGTCTGTCTTAGCGAACCTGTCCCTTTTTATCCCCCTGCTGGGGTATCGCCTGTCCATCACTTCAAACAGTTCAGGGTTCAAAGGGGGGAGCCGCTCCAGACAGCTCTCTCTCCCACATCCCTTCATTACACATCTCCAGACGCTGCTCCATTGTTCCTCATCTCTCCTTCCCCTGAGGGCAGGTGGCAGACCAACTGCTGATGCCACTGATGCTAGCCCAGGCCAGCAAACATCTTAATTTTATGTGTATTCTCGTAACAGCTGGCTGTGAGTCGGTGTTCTGAATCGAGCAATAGGTGAGGTTAACAGACCGCATCCAGACACGCAAGAGATTCTGCACTCGTTGGAAGTCTCGAGCAACACACTAAAGGAACTCAGCAGGCCAGGCAGCATCTATGGAGGGAAAAAAAACAGCTGATGTTTTGGACCAAGAACCTTCATGAGGGCTGGACAGGAAGAATCCAGAATGAGAAGGTGGGGGTACAGAGAAGAATACAAGCTGGCAGGTGATAAGTGAAAGCAGGTAAGGGAGAAGGTGGGTTACATTCATAATCCTGGGCAACATGGACCTCTGTTTCTAATTTGTTCCACTGCCTCCTGAGCACATATCTGGAGAGACCATAAGAACATGACAAACCTGATGGAATTCTTTGAGGAAATAACAAGCAGGATAGACAAAGGAGAATTAGTCGATGTTGTGTACTTGGATTTTCAGAAGGGCTTCGACAAGGTACCACACATGAGGCTGTTTAACAAGATAAGAGCCCATGGTGTTACAGGAAAGATGCTAGCATGGATAGAGCATTGGCTGATCGGCAGGAGGCAAAGACTGGGAATAAAGGAAGCCTTTTCTGGCTGGCTACCGGTGACAAGTGGAGTTCCACAGGGTTTGGTGTTGGGACTGCTTCCTTTTATGCTGTATGTCGATGATACGGCTGACGGAATTAAGGGTTTTGTGGCCAGGTTTGTGCATGATATGAAGATAGCTGGAGGGGCAGATAGTGTAGATAGGGGCAAGTAGGAAGGCTGCAGAAGGACAGACAGGTTAGGAGAAGGGCAACAAAGGGGCAAATGGAATACAGTGTTGGGAAGTGTATGGTCATGCATTTTGGTAGAAGGAATGAAAGCATAGACTGTCTTCTAAACAGGGAGAAAATTGAAATTCAAAGATCTGAGTTGCAAAGGGACTTGGGGGTTCTCGTGCAGGATTCGCTGAAGGTTAATTTTCAGGTTGAGTTGATCTGATGATAAGGAAGGCAAATACTATGTTAGCATTCATTTTGAGAGGACTAGAGTATAAAAACAGGATATAATGCTGAGACTTTATAAGGCAATGGTGAGGCCTCACTTGGAGTATTACGAGCAGTTAAGGTGGGGGAGACTAGCACCAGAGGGCACAGCCTCAGAATAGAAGGATGTCCATTCAGGAAGGAGATGAGGAGGGATTCTTTTGTCAGAGGGTGGTGAATCTGTAGAATTAATTACCACAAGTGGTTGTGGAGGCCAAGTCATTGGGTGTATTTAAGGTTGAGATTGATAGGTTCTTGATAAGTCATGGTGTGAAAGGTTACAGGGAGAAGGCAGGAGAGTGAGGTTGAGAGGGAAATGGACCAGCCATGATGAAATGGTGCAGCAGACTTGATGGACTGAATGGCCTAATTCTGCTCCTATGTATTATGGTCTAACATAAGCAGGAATATACTATAGGTTATTTGGACCTTTAAGTCTGCTCCACCATTCAACAAGATCATTATCTTCCAGCTTGGTGCCATTTTTGTCTATTATCCCTAAAGCCCTCAGTTCCCCTACAGTCCAGAACCCTATTAATATTTGTCTTGAATGAACACACTACTGAGTCTCTACAGACCTCTGAGAGGGAGACAAAAAGCTGCTCGTAAAAGTAGATGCAAAGGCCAAAGCCCAGCTGGATGAATAGAAGGCCAAAAAGAGATACAAAAACAGAGGATTTGTCAGATGATGTTGTGGATGAGAAAACCAAGAGGAGAGATCAGATTGTTAAGGGAGCAATTGAATGATTAACATGAGAATACACCAGTGAACTAAATGCATCCTTCCAAGATCAAGATGCACAAACTATAAGAAGAAAAAGGAGGGAAGAGATGCAGAGAAAGAATGTGAATGTGAAAGAGAGAAAGAACGTGAGAAGGAAAAAGAAAGGGATCGAATTAAATCCAGAGAGGGATTAAAGGAGAAGAATGGTGTCTAGAGATGTCTGATCCTCTTCCTGCAGTCCCAGAGGCAACTCCTACAATCACCATGGAGGAGGCCTCAAAAATCTGAGATTGTTTCACAGCCACAAATCTCACATGCCAAGCAGAGTGATCCACCTCCCCCCACCCCCTTGTCAGGAAAGATATTATCCCACATGAGTAAGAAAGCCTCCACAGCGATTAAATCTTTCTGAGGAACAGAATTCTAAAGGTTGACTGTCTTCCACATGAAGAAATTTTTTATTTTTCTCAGTCCTAAACAGCCACCCCTTAATTCCGATGAATCTCAGCAACTTCTGTCTGGAGGCTGATGAAACAAGGGAAACAACTAAGTACTTTGTTAAGCGCTATTTTTATGGCAAACGATATCACAAGCAATAGTCTGTAACTTCCCTTTGGACTTAGAGGCAATTCAATGTAGCAGAACCGAGGCGTGACAAGGCTAGGCAGCAGGCCTCTCGCTAAGAACAAAGAAGACCCGAGCTTCGATTGACTTAAGTGCCCTGAATCGTTAAGGTTGGGTACAGGCCAAAGCGAAGCGGTGGAGTCCAGGCCCCAGAGCAGATCGAGGTGCCTGAACCTGATGCTTGGATGATGATTTAGGTGCCAGGCCAGATTGAAAAGGTGAGGGGGCCGGAGGCGAGTTTCAGACCGAGTCAGCTTGCTGCTCCGCTCTGGGCTGAACTAAGGGTCTTTGGACAAACTCTCTTTGTGGACTTCAGTTCAGAATGCTATTTGCTTGTGTTTATCGTTAGCACGATTTGTTTTTTCTCTCTTTGCACATTGGGTGTTTCATGGTCTTCTTGAATGAGTTCTATTGGGTTTCATTTTTTCATGGCTCCCTGGCTAGGAGACGAATCTCAAGGTTGTATAATGCATATATACTTTGATAATAAATGTATTTTGAACTTTGAAATTAATTCTGAGAACATATCTCCTGTTCTTGGTTCTCAGCTAGGGGAAACTTCCTCTCGGCATTGACTCTATCTCACCTTGTCAAAATTTCATAAGTTTCAGTGAAATCTCCTTTCATTCGTCTAAAATCCAGAAAAGTCAGAGCTCGTCCACACAAGTCTGCTTTCTACAGAATCAGTCTAGTCTTATTCCCTCTACAGGAAGCACAACCATTCTTTTGTAAGGCGAACTGGGTGTTCATAATATTTCAGATGCAGCCTTACCAAGGCCCAAGACAATTGCATTCAGACTCTTGCTTTCAGCGAATAAAGGAATTGGAATTGGAATTAATTTATTATCGTCACATGTACTGAGAGGAAGTGAAAAGTTCATCCTGCATACTGTTCACACAGATCAATTCATGAGAGAGTGCATTGTAGTCAAAGACGGTAAAACAGTAACAAGCTCAGAGCAGCTAAACAGTGAGATACAGCACAAGATCATAATGAGGTGGCTTGAGAGGTCAAGTGGGCAACCTATCATACTGGGACTACTTAATTGTCTTATAACAGTGGGGTAGAAGTTGTCCTTGAGCCTGGTGGTACATGCTTTCAGGCATTTGTATCTTCTGCCTGATGGGAGGGAAGAAGAGAGAATATCTGGGGTGTGTGAGGTCTTTGGTTATGCTGGCTGTCATACTGGGGCAGCAAGAAGTATAGACAGAGTCGGGAACCAGTATGGAAGCAGAGAAAGACACGTGGCCCTAAAATAACCTTATTTTGCATGTGGTCCAAGAGGCGCACACGGTCGGAAATCATCCATGTTTCCTCCAGAGCTCCAAAATACAAAGTTAAAGATAGACACTGCTGCCTCTCTGTGGGGGATACATCTATCAGGCCAATGTCAGGAAGCAACAGGATGACAGCGGGATCAGATGTGTGGACTATATCAACGAAGGCAATGAATAGAAGTGTGCTGAAGGTTTTGTTGGAAAGGAGAGCACCATTTCTCATTAGTCATGAAGACATTTGTTTATAAAATCATGAGATCAAGAGAAAACAGCATGACTAGGTGGGGAGAGATGGGAAGAACAAATAATCCTCTCCATTACGTACTTGCTTCTTAAGGTAATGCTGCAAATCCCTATGGGAGCTTGGGAAATGTTAATAGTGTATAATGGAAATAGGTTTGGAGGAAGGAGAAAATACCAAGAGCAATTTATTCAGTTTCTGAAATACTTGATAAATAAAAATTAAAAAAAAAAGTATAGACAGAGTCCATAGAGAGGAGGCTAGCTTCTGTCAGTTGCTGAGCTGCGTCCACAACTCATTGCCGTTTCTTGCAGTTACACGCAGAGCCATTATGCATCTAGATAGGATGCTTTGTATGGTGCAAAGACTGAAGGGTCAATGGGTCAAGCATGCCATATCTCCTTAACCTCCTGAGGGAGTAGAAGCATTGGTGAGCTTTCTTGGCTGTGAGTTCCTTATGGTTGGACCCAAGATGATGTAATGGTGATGTTCACTCCTGGGAACCTGAAGCTCTCAATCTCCTCAACCTCAGCGCCATTGACGCAAAGAGGAGTGTGAGCACCACTGCCCTCAATGAGCCTTCATTTTGCTGACATTGAGGGAAAGGCTCTTGTTCGGGCATCCTACCTCCTTTCTGTACTCTGACTCGTCATTATTTGAGCTACGATGGTACCGTCTGCAAACTTGCAGAGAACATTGGAGCAGAATCTGGCCAGGCAGTCAAGAGTCTACAGTGCGTAGAGAAGGAGGCTGAGGACACAACCTTTTGGAGCACGAGTGTTGAGAATAATCCTGATGGAGTTGCTGCTGCCTGTTGTTACTGACTGTGGTCTGTTGGTCAGGAAGTTGAGGATCTAGCTAAGTTTTCATGCAAACACGAGGAATTCTGCAGATGCTGGAATTTCAAGCAACACACATCAAAGTTGCTGGTGAACGCAACAGGCCAGGCAGCATCTCAAGGAAGAGGTACAGTTGATGTTTCGGGCTGAGACCCTTCGTCAGGACTAACTGAAGGAAGAGTGAGTAAGGGATTTGAAAGTTGGAGGGGGAGGGGGAGATCCAAAATGATAGGAGAAGACAGGAGGGGGAGGGATGGAGCCAAGAGCTGGACAGGTGATTGGAAAAGGGATACGATCGGATCATGGGACAGGAGGTCCGGGGAGAAAGAAAAGGGGGAGGGGTGGCAAAGAGCCCAGAGAATGGGCAAGGGGTATAGTCAGAGGGACAGAGGGAGAAAAAGGAGAGAGAGAAAAAGAATGTGTGTATATAAGCAAATAACGGATGGGGTACGAGGGGAAGGTGAGGCATTAGTGGAAGTTTGAGAAGTCAATGTTCATGCATTTCATGCATTTGTTTTCAGCTGAGACCTCACGCTCAGCATAGGTCTCAGCTGAAAACAAGCTAAATTGGAATCAATTTTCTCAATCCTCAGAAGTTCGATGAATTTTCAAAGAAAACTCTCATAGCTGTTTGTAGCCATGGCTCACCTGTGTATTTCAGGCTGCTATATTTTTAAACTGGCATTCCCAATAGCCCATGTCGGGTGTCCACCGCCATCATCACAACCAGTTGGCAGGGGCAGTTTAACTTGATCCTCACTCCTTCTGTCAGCGATTAGCTAAATTAATCCTCGGTATCCACAAGTAAATGTATGGGACCTTACAAAGTGCAAACTGGAGGCTGTATTTCCCAGTATAACAATAAAAATTCTTCACTACGAAAGTTCTTCATTGCTGTGATGTGATTTGTGATATCCAGAACATGTGACAGCAAAAGAAAACCAGAAAGGCAGAAACCTTCTGGGGCAAATCTGAGTCCAATCTGGGGCAAATGGTAAACAAGTCAACAACCGGAGTCCAAAATGGGAAACTAAAGCCCAGAAGGAAAACGACCCTAGAATCCAGGCCCAACGAGAAAAAATGCAATCTGGTCTGAAAAAGGAAACAAACCTGCAACCTTGGCTGTTTTCATCCACCTCACAAGTTTGAGATTGTGTCTGGGGTAAAGGAGTGAGGAATCTATTCCTGTGAAGTGTGACTAATACTCGTTGACTCAGTCCACACCTGGTTCGATCAACCCAGATCGTGCATAGGACCAGCTGGGCAGACCCAGCCTTGGGCTATGGTGAGGCTTTGCAGACAGGCTCTGTTCTGGAAATGACACACCTCACGTCACACTGCTCTGACTGCCCTTGGCGACGATTTGCTGTGTTGAGTGACCTCATTCATTGCTTCCTAATCTTCCCAACTCAGGCACCCTGACACTGAAAGGAAGGACAGGTGCCACACTCTCATGGATATGAAATGGGTTGCCAACTCTCCAGGTCATTTCTGGAGTCACCAGGAATTAAGGTTGATATTTATGGTGAAGCAACTGACAGACCAGGGAGTATTTTTAAAAAAATCCAAGACCACAAAATGCTGGAAATGTTCCGCAAGACATTCTGCATCCATGGGAAACGCAAGGGTTAATGCTTCAGTTCAAACACTTTTCACTGGAATTGGGAAGGAGACAATAGAAAGTTGTTAATCTGCAAAGAGGGTGGGGAGGAAGACGTCTCTGATAAAGTTAAAATTGTAAAGAAGATTATCTGATCAGTGAGTGAATGCGAGCGTTTGGGAGTGGTTCAAGTCGACGCCCAAGGACTGTAGGCCCAGGAGTGGCCTGTCCCAGAGGCCTGTCAGTGTGACTGGGTGAATGAGAAAGCGGCTTGTTCTACTGCTGTTGTTGCTTTTGCTGAACATAGTGGACATGCTAACCTGAATGTATGGCCTAACTCTGATCTGCTTTCTCTTGGCCATTAAAATGAGCAGAGCCAGAGGCCATGATAATAACTTCTCATATTTGCTACCTGTAATACATTCCATTGTATGAATCTCCCCACTAACCCTCTGTGTGTGTCTGCCCCTTACTTATCTATCTCCCCTATGGGTGTTTACTTATCTATCTCCCCTATAGCTTTCCATTGCCCCAGGGTGCCGATATCTAACCACTGCAGTGCAATTTGGTCACCAGTGTCCATGCACATACAAGAGGTCGCATGAGGAACAGGGTGCGATGCCCTAATTTACAGCTTGTGCAGAGGTAACAGCCTTACTTGGGTGACGTCCCAGCGAGCCATGCAAACAAACAATTGCGGGGTGGAGAAAAAAGGGAGACTTTAACATATGAATAAATCTGAATCTAAAAGAGTGAACGGACAGAAAAAAAAAAGCACAGACAACATAATACAGGAGTTGCAAAATGCAAAGCAGTAGGACTTTCCCATTGGCTGGGCTGAGTGTATCCTCTGCTTCTAGGAAGAAGTAAAAACTCGCCAACATCACAGGTGAACGACTGAATGGACAAGGAGAAATCAAGTTATAGAACATAGAATAGTACAGCACAGTACAGGTCCTTCGGCCCACAATGTTGTGCCGACCCTTAAACCCTGCCTCCCATATAACCCCCCACCTTAAATTCCTCCATATACCTGTCTAGTAGTCTTTTAAATTTCACTAGTGTATCTGCCTCCACCACTGACTCAGGCAGTGCATTCCACACACCAACCACTCTCTGAGTAAAAAACCTTCCTCTAATATCCCCCTTGAACTTCCCGCTCCTTACCTTAAAGCCATGTCCCCTTGTATTGAGCAGTGGTGCCCTGGGGAAGAGGCGCTGGCTATCCACTCTATCTATTCCTCTTATTATCTTGTACACCTCTATCATGTCTCCTCTCATCCTCCTTCTCTCCAAAGAGTAAAGCCCTAGCTCCCTTAATCTCTGATCATAATGCATACTCTCTAAACCAGGCAGCATCCTGGTAAATCTCCTCTGTACCCTTTCCAATGCTTCCACATCCTTCCTATATATCCGAAGCTGTAGAACCCATTATTGAGAATGTGAGTATGCAAGGTGCTCAAATGGAAGATGAGATGTCATTTCTCAAGCTTCTTTTAGGCTGCAGTGTTACAAAGGGTGAGGGTACTGACCAACAGGTCAGAGTGGGAGTGGATGGGGATTGAAAGCGGCAGGCAGCAGGGAGCTCAGATTCACTCATGTGGACTGACACTGCAAAGTGACCACCGCTGCATCATTTTGGCGTCCTTTTACAATGAACGCTTCCATTTGATTAGATGAAAAGGCATCAATGAAGACGGCAGGCCGACTGATCAGGTGAAGAAGCTGGAGGCTGAATATTAGAACTCTCAGGTGTTTATGCAGCAATGGATGAAACGCCTTTGTAGCTGTTGGGGTTTGTCATGGAAGTCTGTAGCTAAAAGACACATGTTCAACATAGGAACAGCTTCTTCCCTCCACCATCAGATTGCTGAGCGGACGATGAACTCATGAACACTACCTCGATATTTTTGCTCTCATTTTGCATTATTTATTTAATCTGTGGTTTTTGATTCAACCACTACTGCCTACCAATTAGCAAAGAATTCTGCTTGTCTGTGGAAACCATTGATGACTGTCAATCAAATGAAGCCTGAAGGCACACGGGCAACGATTCAGGAGTATCTTCTTCCCCACTGCCATCCGATTCCTAAACGGACTTTGAACCCTCGGACACTACCTCACTTTCATTACAAGCAAGAGAAAATCTGCAGATGCTGGAAATCCAAGCAACACACACAAAATGCTGCAGGAACTCAGCAGGCCAGGCTGGAAGGGAGTACAGTCGACGTTTCGGGTGGAGACCCTTTAGCAGGACTGGAGAGAAAAAGGTGAATAGATTTAAAAGGTGGGGGGTGGGAGGAAGAATCACAAGGTGATAGGTGAAACTGGGAGGGGGAGGGATGAAGTTAAGAGCTGGGAAGTTGATAGGTGAAAGAGGGCTGGAGGAGTCCGACAGGAGGGGACAGAAGGCCATGGAAGAAGGAAAATGGAGGGAGGAGCACCAGAGGGAGGCGATGGGTGGGCAAGGAGATAAGATGAGAGAGGGAAAAGGGGATGGGGAATGGTGAAGGTGGGGGGTACATAACCGGAAGTTAGAGAAATCAATGTTCATGCCATCAGGTTGGAAGCTACCCAAACGGAATATAAGGTGTTGTTCTCCAACCTGAGTGTGGCCTCATCGTGACAGTGGAGGAGGCCATAGATGGACATATCGGAATTGGAATGGGGAGTGGAATTAAAATGGGTAGCCACTGGGAGATCCTGCTTCTTCTGGCAGATGGAGTGTGGGTGCTCAGCGAAGTGGTCTCCCAATCTGCGTCGGGTCTCACCGGTGTACAGGAGGCTGCACCGGTCACAGTATACAACCCCAACAGACTCCCAGGTGAAGTGTCGCCTCATCCGGAAGGACTGTTGGGGCCCTGAATGGTAGTAAAGGAGGAGGTGTAGGGGCAGGTGTAGCACTTGTTCGGCTTGCAGGGATAAGTGCCAGGAGGGGGGGACGAATGGACAAGAGAGTTGTGTAGACAGCGATCTTTGCAGAAAGCAAAAAGTGGGAGGGAGGGAATAATGTTTTGGTGGTGGGATCCCGTTGAAGATGGCAGAAATTATGGAGAATTATACGCTGGACACAGAGGCTGATTGGGTGGTAGGTGAGGACAGGAGGAACCCTATCCCTGGTGGGGTGGCGAGAGGATGGGGTGAGAACAGACGTGTTTCTGTTTCTGCACTACTTTTAATTAACAATTTAATATACATATATATACTTACTGTAATTCAGTTACTAATTTTTTCTATATTATCACATGTTGCATTGAACTGCTGCTGCTAAGTTAACAGATTTCCTGACACATGCTGGTGGTAATAAACCTGATTTTGATCAGCAGACATTTGTCCTGAAGGCAATGTCTCGAGCAGATGACTGACTATGCTTTCTTTCTTTCCTGCCTTCAGGATCTTGCTGTGCTTACAGTCGGCTTCAGTGTGTAGTGCATGGTGATGATGAAGGATCCAGCTGATGGGGGTTGTCTACAGATTTAATCTCCTTCTCTCAGCATGGAAAACACAGCCACAAACCTGCCTGCATTACAAAATCTGCTGACAGTGGTCAGACCGGGTGGGCAGTTGGAGATTCCATGACCAGAAAACAGAGGAGCAGGATTAGGGTATTTGGCCCATCGCCTGTTCTACCATTCCATCATGGCTGATTTACTATCCCTCTCAACCCCATTCTCCTGCCATCTTCCCATTATCTTTGATGCCCTGACTAATCAAGAACCTATCAACCTCCTCCTTAAATATACTCAATGACTTGGCCTCCAAAGCTGCCTGTGGCAATGAATTTACAGAGTCACTTCCCTCTGGCTAAAGATTTTCCTCCTCATCTCTGTTCTACTGGGCGACCCTCTAGTCTGAGGCTGTGCCCACTGGTCCCAGACTCAGCAACCATAGGAAACATCCTCTCCACATCCACTCTATTCAGACCTTTCAATATTCGATAGGTTTCAATGCAATTTCCACCCCACCCCATTCTTTGAAACTCCAGTGAGTACAGGCCCAGAACCATCAAACACTCCTTATACCTGAACGTTAATGGTTTCATCCCCAGAATCTTTCTCCTGAACCTCCTTTGGACAGTCTCCAATGCCAGCACATCTTTGTTAGATAAGGGACCCAAAACTGCTCCCAATATTCCAAATACGATCTGACCAGTGCATTATAAAGCATCAGCATTCCATCCTTGATTTTATATTCTAGTCCTCTCAAATAAATGCTAACATTAGAAACATAGAAAACATAGAAAACATAGAAAACCTACAGCACAATACAGGCCCTTTGGCCCACAAAGCTGTGCCGAACATGTCACTACCTTAGAAATTACTAGGGTTACCCATAGCCCTCTATTTTTCTAAGCTCCATGTCCCCATCCAAAAGTCCCTTAAAAGACCCTATCGTATCCGTCTCCACCACCGTTGCCGACAGCCCATTCCATGCACTCACCACTCTCTGCGTAAAAACTTACCCCTGACATCTCCTCTGTACCTACTCCCAAGCACCTTAAACCTGTGTCCTCTTGTGGTAGCCATATCAGCCCTGGGAAAGAGCCTCCAACTATCCACATGATCAATGCCTCTCATCATCTTATACACCTCTATCGGGTCACCTCTCATCCTCCGTCGCTGCAAGGAGAAAAGGCCGAGTTCACTCAAACTGTTTTCATAAGGCATGCTCCCCAATTCAGGCAACATCCTTGTAAATCTCCTCTGCACCCTTCCTATGGTTTCCACATTCTTCCTGTAGTGAGGCAACCAGAACTGAGCACAGTACTGTACTCCAAGTGGGGTCTGACCAGGGTCCTAAATAACTGCAACATTACCTCTCGGCTCCTAAATTCAATTCCACGATTGATGAAGGCCAATACACTGTACGCCTTCTTAACCACAGAGTCAACCTGCGCAGCTGATTTGAGTGTTCTATGGACTCAGACCCCAAGATCCCTCTGATCCTCCACACTGCCAAGAGTCTTACCATTAATACTATATTCTGCCATCATAGTTGACCTACCAAAATGAACCACTTCACACTTACCTGGGTTGAACTCCATCTGCCACTTCTCAGCCTAGTTTTTAATCCTATCAATGTCCTGCTGTAACCTCTGACAGTCCTCCACACTATCCACAACACCTCCAACCTTTGTGTCACCAGCAAACTTACTAACACATCCCTCCACTTCCTCATCCAGGTCAATTATAAAAATCATGAAGAGTAAGGGTCCCAGAGGCACACCACTGGTCACCGACCTCCATGCAGAATATGACCTGTCTACAACCACTCTTTAGCTTCTGTGGGCAAGCCAGTTCTGGATCCACAAAGCAATACCTCCTTGGATCCCATGCCTCCTTACTTTCTCAATAAGCCTTGCATGGGGCACCTTATCAAATGCCTTGCTGAAATCCATATACACTACATCTACTGCTCTTCCTTCATCAATGTGTTTAGTCACATCCTCAAAAAATTCAATCAGGCTTGCAAGGCACGACCTGCCCTTGACAAAGCCATGCTGACTATTCCTAATCAGATTATACCTCTCCAAATGTTCATAAGTCCTTCCTCTCAGGATCTTCTCCATCAACTTAGCAACCACTGAAGTAAGACTCACTGGTCTATAATTTCCTGGGCTATTCCTACTCCCTTTCTTAAATAAGGGAACAACATCTGCAACCCTCCAATCCTCCGTATTTGCGTTCCTTGCCACCAACTCAACCTACAAGTTAACCTTTAGGGAATCCTACACAAGGACTCCTCAGTCACTTTGCATCTCTGAATTTAGAATTTTCTCCCCATTTAGAAAATAGTCTGCTCCTTTATTCCTTCTGCCAAAGTACCTGACCATACACTTCCTCACAATGTTCCATCTTCCACTTTTTTGCCGATTCTCCCAATCCATCTAAGTCCTTCTGCAAACTCTCTGCTTCCTCAACACTACCTGGCCCTCCACCTATCTTTGTAACATCCACACAAGTGGCCACAAAGCTATTAATTCCATCATCCAAATCATTCAGATATAAAGTGAAAAGAAACAGAGCATACCCCGACCCCTGTTGGACATCACTAGTCACCAGCAGCCAAGCAGAAAAGATTCCCTTTATCCCCACTCGCTGCCTCCTGCCAACCAACCAACCTTTTATCCATGCTGGCATTTTTCCTTGTGTTCTTATCTCATTAAGCAGCCTCATGTATGGCACCTTGTCAACGGGCTTCTGAAAAGCCAAGTAAACAACGTCCACTGAAGGGGCAGAGCGAAGTGATGATGGAGTTAAACAGTGACTGCTTTGCTTGCATCTTTGGAAACGGTTCTATTTCTTTCTTTGATATCTCCCTTTTTTCCCTTTTCCAGATTCTGTTGAAGAGCCTGACCTGGAGTTACACTCTGACTTCGGATCTTTGCTGGAATGGGACCCGCCTGCAGGGCCTCATGACTGGCCACTTTTAATATCCCAAGGACGTGGACTGGAAGACTAGTGCACCTTCAGGGTACCAGATTTTCGTGGCTTTGGAGACGGGGTGATTCTAGGCCAGTGCCCCTGACTGAGGCGTCGCAGGAGAACACGGAGCATCGGGAGCAGCGGGTTAGCTGCCAGGGGTTGTGCGTCCGGAGAGCTGTGTCTTTCTGGGGCCGTGTCTCTAGGCACAGAGCTCAGAAACAGTGACGCAACAGACTTCTAACATCGTAAATCAGCAAATTGTTTGTTATGTCTCCCCTCTCACTGTGAAATGGGGACATCTCTTTCTCCCTTATTAGGGAGAGAGAGAAAGAGCCTGTGGTATGTCGAATTACTGGGTGAATGAGTAGTCTTTGGGGTACTGCAAGTCTGTGTCTTTATTGATGCTTTGCTGCACACTTGAGTGCTCGGTGGGGGGGGGGCGATGCTTTTTTGCTGGGGGGGGTCATTGCCTTGCTGCTGCTTGTGCGTGGGAGGGGGGAGTTGATAAGGGGCTTTGGGGTTCTAATGTTTTACTGTCATTCATTCTTTGAGGCATTTCTCTGTTTTCATGGATGTTTGCGAAGAAAAAGAATTTCAGGATGTATATTGTATACATTTCTCTGACATTAAATGCAGCTATTGAATCTCCTTTGTCTATCTTGTCTGTTATTTCCTCAGAGAATTCCAATAGATTTGTCAGGCAACAATGTTGACTTTGGCCTGTTTTATTATGTGCCTCCAAGTACCCTGAAACCTCATCCTTAATAATGGACTCCAAAATCATCCCAACCACTGAGGGCAGGCTAACTCACCTATAATTTCCTTTCTTGTCTTAAGAGTGGAGTAACATTTGCAATTTACCAGTCCTCTGGAGCTATTCCAGAATTTAGTGATCCTTGAAAGTTCATGACTAATGCCTCCACAATCTCTTCAGCCGCCTCCTTCTGAATCCTGGGGTGTAGTCCATCTGGTCCAGGGGATTTATCTACCTTCAGACCTTTCAACTTCCCAACTTCTTCATACTAACTGCAAGAACACTCACTTCCTCTCAAATTTCTGACATACTACTAGTGAAGACTGACACAAAATACTTATAAAGTTCATTTGCCATTTCTTTGTCCCCCATTACTACCTCTCCAGCATCAATTTCTAGTGGTTAAATATCTCCTCTCACCTCTATTTTACCTTTTATAAAGATCATCTACTTTATTCTGTATACTGTGTGCATTCAAATATAACACCTTCAGTCCTGTATTCATAACACGTTTTGATTTTTCCCCATGTTACACTTCAACTCATCCCACCAACTGCAATTTTCCCCTTTCACCTGTCCGTGCTTCCTCACAGTCTCACTAGACACTGCATCTGCTTGTAACCAACCGCCCCATGGTCAGCCCCTTCACTGAATCCCATCCCTCTGCCAAATGATTTTAAACTCTGCCGAACAGTCCGAGCAAAGCTGCTCGCAGGGATATTGGTCCCTCTCTTGTTCAGGTGTAGCCCATCGTTTTTGTACAGGCCCTACCTTCCCCAGTAGCGATCCCAATGATTCAGAAATGTGAAATTCTGCTCCCTGTACCAAATCATTCTGTTCTTCAGCCTCACTGGCACGTGGCATGGGCAGCAATCCAGAGATTACTTCCCAGGAGGTCCTTTCTTCAGCTTTCTGCATAAATCCCTAAAAATCCTCTTCAGGACCTCCTCCCTTTCCCTACCTAATTGATGTACCATAATGTCTGTCTGCTCACCCCCTTCCCTTCAGAATGCTGTGGACCTGATTCTGATCCGGGACATCCCTTTTCTCTGGCACCTGGGAGGCAAAATACCATCCAGGCATCTTTATCAAACCCACAGAATCTGCCTTCTGCTCCCTTTGCTCTGGAATCCCTGATCACTGCTGGACTTCTCTTCTCACCCCTTCCCTCCGGAGCCACAGAGCCAGACTCAGCGCTAATACCAGTTCACTGTGGCTTCTTCTTGGTAGGTCATTCCCACAAACAGTATCCAAGGTGGTTTACTTATTATTGAGGGGAACAGTCCCAGAGGTACTCTGCACTGGCTGCCTATTCCCTTTCCCTCTCCTGACAGTCACCCAGATTCCTGCCTCCTGCAACTTAGGGATGACTAACTCCCTCTAGCTCCTATCTTTCACCTCCTCATTCTCCCCTATAAGCCGTAAGTCACCGAGCTTCAGTTCCAGCTCCTTAACACAGTCTCTAAAGAGCTGCAGCTTTGTGCACGGTACAGGCGTAGTTGGCAGGGGTATTAGCGATCTCCCAAATTTCTCACATCTCACACAAGCAACACACCACTACCTCTGGACCCATTTTCAGTGCAACAGCTACGTACTAGCAGAAAAAAAATGTAGAATTAGGCCATTCGGCCCATCGAATCTGCCCCGCCATTCGATTATGGCTGATTTATTTTTCTCTGAACCATTTTCTCCTGCATTCTCCCTGTGACCTTTGACATTTATATACCTCTTATTGTAATTTATAGTTTTAATTACTATATATTGCTCTGTACTGCTGCTGTAAAACAACGAACTTCATGACATATGCCAGTGATAGTAAACTCGACTCTGATTCCGAATTTTCATGTGTTGAATAACAACACACTGGAGCTTGGAACTGATGGCACTCTTAGTCAATGGCACAGGCCAGAAACGGATTCTGAATGGAGGAGGATATTTTCATTTGATCAGTGTTAATGCTGAGATGTTAACTGCCTTCCTCACAGCCTTGATGGCTTCACACTCCTCGTTCTCTGCTCTCCCACTGCCTACGCAGCAGGGCTTCATGCGCAAAGTAGGTTCTGATATTTCAACAACATGAGCAACGATCTGTAAAAGGGTTAATGTATTTCTTCCACATCCTCTATCACAGTCAGTCGTTCATGTCCTTTTGAATGATTTTTTTTAGCCCATTTGAGTGGGGGAGGAGTTGGTGGGAAAATATCAAAGAACAAATAGAATCTGTGTAACTGGATGTTTGATGGTTGGTGAAGACTGTATGGGACAGAGGGCTTGTTTCTGTTCTGGATGAATCGACAGTATGGTAGAGATAAAAATTCCCACTATCCAGACCATTACATCTTCTCACAGCTCATCAGGCACCAGGTGAAGAACCTTGAATTCCCACACCACCAGGACAAGGAATAGCTACTTCCTTCCAACCTTTCCATTCTTGAACCAAGCTGCAGAACCTAATCACTACTTCAGTTCAGTAACATTATGACCACTTTGCACTGCAGTGGACTGTCTTTGTTCTACTAATGTAGTTCCTTGTATAGTGTTGTATAATTGGGGCTTTGATTATGATTTTGTTGTGAATGCAGTGTCACTGATCTGACGAGCCTGTGATGCTGCTGCAAGTTTTTCAGTGCATCTGTGTTTATGAGAAAAAAACTTGAATTTACTTTTCACAAACAAGGGAAAAAATCTGAAGATGCTGGAAATCCAAGCAACACACACAGAACTCAGCAGGCCAGGCAGCATCTATGGAAACGAGCATGGACAACGTTTTGGGCTGAAACCCTTCGGCAGGACTGGAGAAAAAAAGCTGAGGAGTAGATTTAAGATCCGGGGGAGAGGAGAGAGAAACTCCAGGTGATGGGCGAAACTGGGAGGGGGAGGGATGAAATATAAGCTGGAAAATTGCATGGTGAAAGAAACAGGAGGCCATGGAAGAAAGGAGAAGGGGGGAAGGAGCACCAGAGGGAGGTGATGAGCAGACAAGGAGATAAGGTGAGAGAGGGAAAAGGGGATGGGGAATGGTGGGGGGGGGGCAGGCATAACCAGAATCTTAAGAAATTGATGTTCATGCCATCAGGTTGGAGGCTACCCAAACGGAATATAAAGTGTTGTTCCTCTAACCTGAGTGTGACCTCATCGTGACAGTAGAGGAGGCCCATGGATGGACATATCGGAATGGGAATGGGAAGTGGAATTAAAATGGGTGGCCACTGGGAGATCCCACTTAGTCTAGTGGACAGAGCGTAGATGCTCAGCGAAGCAGTCTCCCAATCTACGTCAGGTCCCACTGAATTTACATTGTCTGCAAAATACTTCAAAATGTTTCTGATATATGTGTCCGGGGATTACAGAGCTCTCTAAATTAGTCAACGTGTTAAAATGCAGTGAGATTTTCCAAACTATCCTACATCTTCCTGAGCTTTAAAAAATAGATTCATCATTCCAAGTAGCAAAAAGCTTGGAATGAAGATGACCACAAACTTTAGGAAGTAAAACCTGGCAGACATTATGTTCCATTTGAAAATACCCAGTTTACAATCCAACAGCAACAAATGGTTTTGGAACTTGAGCCCCGGTTTTGTAATGTGTGTTACCACATCAATCCACACAACCAATGCAAGGTGCTGTTGGTGGCTGAGCCAGGAGATGTAGGTTTTAAGTCCCATTCCAGTGACTCAACCATTGGGTCTTGAAATTGTTCTTTTTGGACCAGGTGTTGAACTGAGGCCTAGTTTGCTCTCTGAAGTGAATGTGTAGCAAAATTATGTCATGATTTTTAAGAAGGGTTCTCCCTGTGGTCCTGATAACATGTATCAGACAGCAAACATTACCAACGACAGACAGCATGACCTAATTAAATAAATCTGGAACGAAAGCTAGTCTTTGCAATATTCACCATGAAACTCATGGATAATTTGAATACTGTTACTGATGCTGTGCAGGGAACGAAATCCGCTGTCCTTTCTGGTTTGGCTTAAATGTAACCCTGTTAACTGTTTCCACAGTTCCAGGAATTAGAGACAGACGATAACTAGCCAGTGTCATTCAAATAAGAATATTGGCTGCTTTTCTATGCATAATTAAGATAAGGGCTTAATCCAAAAATATGAGTCTAAACTCCACCATAACTGCTGGGAATTAAAACTCCAGCATTTAATTTAGTCCGGAATAGAAAGTAACCATGTTATTAGAAAAAACTCACCCTAGTTCAATAACAACTTTCAGCAGAGGAAATCTGCTATCAATGGCTAATCTGGGATATAGATAGACAGATAGACAGATACTTTATTGATCTCAAAGGAAATTACAGTGTCACAGTAGCATTACAGGTGCACAGATATACAAATATTAGAAGAGAGGTAAGAAAGAATTAAAAATAAGTTACCTCAACAGTCTAACAGGAGGGGGGTCATCACCTCCCTGGTGATAGGTTGACTCGTTATAGAGTCTAATGGCCGAGGGTAAGAATGACCTCACATAGCGCTCTTTGGAGCAGCACAGTTGTCGTGCTCTGTTTTATGCGAGCCCAGATGTGCAATAAGGTGGCCTACCTGACTATTGCCTGAAATGCCACTCAGATTATGGGCAAACAGGAGTAGGCATTAAATCCTGCCCTATCCATTGATGTGTAAAAATAGCAATGGATTTATTGTGAAAAGTTTTGAGACATTGTGAGGTCATCCCGGTTGTCTGAAAACATCACTCAACATCTGCAAAATCAGAAGCAGCTGTGTTGTAAAACCCCAGGTTGCCATGTAATCTTCCTCACCAGGAATAACCATCAAAATATTTTACTTTGATTCTAAAGGCCACTGCAAATGTGTTACTTCCCAATGGAATAAGAGGAGTTATCTAACTTTGGGGCTTCTTCCCCTTTCAATCAGATCAGAGATGACCTGTACTTTAATTCTATTCACTTGCCCTGGACCTCCATCGCCACTGGCCAAAAGCAGCATTTGAGACGAGGTTTGAGATGGATCTGACTGGATCTGAAGGCTAAGGAAAATCCAGGAGGATCTGTAGGTGTATGAAGAGTAAAGGAGTGGTGCGAGAGAGAGTAAAGGAGTGCTTGGAGAGAGAGAAGGACCCTTAGAGATCAGCAGCACTGCCTTTGTATCGAGCTGTAGGAGGTGGGTGGTAATTTTAATGAATATTTCCCCTTGCTGTGTTTGCTGAGGAGAAAATCATGATTGCTCAAGTGATAATAGAAAAAAAGTGGAGATGTTTTGGATGACATTCGCATTAGCGGAGAGAAGATATTTGCTGCCTTTCAGTGCAGGCCCAGGGCCTGGCTGAGTGCATCCACAGACTTTGTGGGAGGCTAGATAAGAAATTGCGGAGGCCTTTACAGAGTTAACTTGTTAATTGTTGGCAACTAGTGAAGACTGGAAGGTGGCTAATGGTGTTCCATCATCTAAGGAGGGTAGCACGAACAATACAAAACAGCCTGACATCAGTGGCAGGGAAGATACTGGAGGGAATTCTGAGGGACAGGACCTATCAGCATTTGGATAGATAGAGTCAGGAAGATGGTCTGAGTAGGAAGTGCCTGCATGGTTTTGTGCATGGAAAGTCCTGATAGACATACATTTTAGAATTTATTTGAAGAGGTAACTGAAAAGGTAGATGAGGGTAGAGTAGTAGGAGTTGACTATATGGACTTTAGCAAGGCCTTTACGATTTCTTTTTTGCAGGCTGGTCTAGAGATTAGGCCCATGAAATCCAGGGAGAGCTACATCTTTTGGTAGATTCAAAGTTGGCTCAGAGGTGCGAGCAGAGGATGCTGTTGAAGGTTGTTTCTCAGATGGTGACCAGTGGTGTGCCTCAGGGTTCGGTAATGGGAGCCTTGTTATTTAAATGCATCTCAACACAGATAACGTGAGGTGATGCATTTTGGAAAGTCAAATCAGCGTTGGACTTACACCATGAATGGTCAACTACTCAGGAGAGTAATGGAACAGAGGAAACAAGTTCTTGGAAAGTGGTGCCTCAGTAGATAGGTTGGTGAAAGAGGCATTTAGCATGGTGACTTTCATCAATCAGGGCACTGAGTTTAGGAGCTGTTTAAATTGTCGCAGAGGCCACACTGGAGTACAGTTGGTCAACCTGTTTTAGGAAAGGTGTGGTTAAACTGGAAAGAGTACAGAAAAGGTTTACTAGGACCAGGGGGCCTGAGTTATAGGGAGAGGTTGTTCATGGTAGGCCCTCATTCCCTGGAACATGGGAAAATGAAGTGAAACCTTATAGAAATGTTTAAAATTAAGAGAGGCATCGATAAGGTGGATGGTAACAGTCTTTTCCCCAGGGTAGGGAAGTCTGAAACTCGGGGGCATATGTTAGGGGAGAGAGGGGAAAGATTTAAAAGGGACATAAGGGGCAAATTTTTCACCCAGATGGTGACGCTTGTATGGGACGAGCTGGCTGAAGCAGGTACAATTGAATAATTTACGAGGAACTTGTATAAGTCCTTGCAGGGACAGGGCTGAGAGAATATGGGCCAAATGCAGGAAATTGGGATCAGCTGTGAGGACACCATGGTCAGCACGGACTGGTTAGGCCAAAGGGCCTGATTCTGTGCGTATTGCTTTCTGACCAGAAAAAGCAGTGTGGTTACAGAGGGGTTAGTGTAATGTTTTACAGGTGTCAGCCCCGAGATTAGGGTTTGATTCCCACTGCTGTCTGTAAGACATCTTTTCTGTTCTCCCTGTGACCACGTGGGGCTCCCCCCACATCCCAAAGACGTACAGGTTAGTGTTAGTAAGTTGTGAGCATGTCGTGTTGGTGCTGGAAGTGGGACAATACTGCCCCCAGCACAACTTTCACTGATTTGATTTGACGCTAATTACGCAATTCTGTATGTTTCAACGGCATGCAACAAATTTAAACTAACAAATCCTCTCTCATTATCTTTAAAAATCTGGCAATTTCTGTTTGATGGAATGTTCTAGATTTCCAGTAGTGTTATGGTAGGTGCTTCCTGTCTTCACCCAAGTTTTCAGCTCTGATTGTCAGTTTACACTCCATTGTCTTGGCATTCAACATGTCAGGATGTGAAAGAAAATCTGAGTTGCCTCCTCAGGCACTCAAACGTCATTCCCTTGGGCTGGGCCTGGGATCACATGTTAGCCAAGTCAACACAAAAAACGCTGAAGGAACTCAGCAGATCAGGCAGCATCTATGGAGGGGAATAAACAGTCAACGTTTTGGGATGAGACACTTCCTCGGGACCGGGTCTAAGCCCGAAATGTCGTCTGTTTAATCTGCTCTGTAGATGCTGCCTGACCTGCTAAGTTTCTTCAGCATTTTGTGTGTGTTGCTCCGGATTTCCATCATCTGCAGAATCTCTTGTGTTTATGATTTATTGTCCAAATCAGTTAAGGATGGCAGTGTTCCTTCTCTGCATGCCAGTCGTAAACCTAAAGGATTCTTACAACAATCCAGTAGTTTCTACGGTCAGCCTTTCCAAGACCAGTTGTTGCAAATTCCAGAGTAATAACTGAGTTTAGATTCCACAGCTACCATGATGGCAAACAAATGTGAGTTTCTGGATTAGCAGCCCAGCTGGTCCACAGATTGAACTGTTAAATCAGCCTATATCTCAATAGTCAAAGAAATACAGGCCCAATCCCTGAAACCAGACTTCAACATTAAATTCTTTCTGAATCGGAATCAAGGCCAATTTATGCACAGCAAGCTGGCAAGTTTGATGGGGCGGGGGAGGGATAACTTCACTCACCTCACCTCAACTCTAAACTCATTTGACAACCTACAGACTCACTTTCCAAGGACTCTACAACTCATGATCATGCATTATTTATTTATTTTATTTGCCTAATTTGTCTTCTCGTCGCTCCTTGCGTTCATAACAAGGGGAATTGAGTATAGGAGCAAAGAGGTCCTTCTGCATTTGTACAGGCTCCTGGTGAGACCACACCTGGAATATTTTGTACAGTTTTGGTCTCCAAATTTGAGGAAGGACATTCTAGCTATTGAGGGAGTGCAGTGTAGGTTCACGAGGTTAATTCCTGGGATGGCGGGACTGTCATATGTTGAAAGGTTGGAGCAACTGGGGTTGTATACACTGGAATTTAGAAGGATGAGAGGGGATCTGATTGAAACATGTAAGATTATTAAGGGGTTGGACACACTAGAGGCAGGAAACATGTTCCTGATGTTGGGGGAGTCCAGAACCGGAGGCCACAGTTTAAGAATAAGGGGTAGACCATTTAGAACGGAATTGAGGAAAAACTTTTTCACACAGAGGGTCGTGGTTCTGTGGAATGCTCTGCCTCAGAAGGCAGTGGAGGTCAATTCTCTGTATTCTTTTAAAAAAGAGTTAGATAGAGCTCTTAAAGATAGCGGAGTGGAGGGATATGGGGAGAAGGCAGGAAAAGGGTACTGATTGTGGATGATCAGCCATGATCACAGTGAATGGTGGTGCTGGCTCAAAGGGCTGAATGGCCTACTCCTGCACCTATTGTCTATTGTCTATTGTTTATGTATAGTTTTTCATCAACTCCACTGTACCTGCAAATGCCTGCAAGAAAATGAATGGCACCAGGCTGGCACTAGGGCAGGAATGGATTCTCAATGTTCCTGGATTTCAGTGCTTTAAAAGGGATAGAGAGAGGGGGGAAAAGGGAAGGAGGGGTGGCATTACTGGTCAAGGATACTATTACAGCTACAGAAAGGGTGGGTAAAGTAGCAGGATCCTCTTTTGAGTCAGTATGGATGGAAGTCAGGAACAGGAAGGGAGCAGTTACTCTATTGGGGGTATTCTATAGGCCCCCTGGTAGCAGCAGAGATACAGAGGAGCAGATTGGGAGGCAGATTTTGGAAAGGTGCAAAAATAACAAGGTTGTTATCATGGGTGACTTTAACTTCCATAATATTGATTGGCACCTGATTAGTTCCAAGGGTTTAGATGGGGCAGAGTTTGTTAAGTGTGTCCAGGAGGAATTCCTGTCACAGTATGTGGACAGGCCGACCAGGGGGAATGCCATACTAGATCTAGTACTAGGTAATGAACCGGGTCAGGTCACAGATCTCTCAGTGGGTGAGCATCTGGGGGACAGTGACCACCGCTCCCTGGCCTTTAGCATTATTATGGAAAAGGATAAAATCAGAGAGGACAGGAAAATTTTTAACTGGGGAAGGGCAAATTATGAGGCTATAAGGCTAGAACTTGCGGGTGTGAATTGGGATGATGTTTTTGCAGGGAAATGTACTATGGACATATGGTCGACGTTTAGAGATCTCTTGCAGGATGTTAGGGATAAATTTGTCCTGGTGAGGAAGATAAAGAATGGGAGGGTGAAAGAACCATGGGTGACAAGTGAGGTGGAAAATCTAGTCAGGTGGAAGAAGGCAGCATACATGAGGTTTAGGAAGCAAGGATCAGATGGGTCTATTGAGGAATATAGGGAAGCAAGAAAGGAGCTTAAGAAGGGGCTGAGAAGAGCAGGAAGGGGGCATGAGAAGGCCTTGGTGAGTAGGGTAAAGGAAAACCCCAAGGCATTCTTCAATTATGTGAGGGAAAAAAGGATGACAGGAGTGAAGGTAGGACCGATTAGAGATAAAGGTGGGAAGATGTGCCTGGAGGCTGTGGAAGTGAGCGAGGTCCTCAATGAATACTTCTCTTCGGTTTTCACCAATGAGAAGGAACTTGATGATGGTGAGGACAATATAAGTGAGGTTGATGTTCTGGAGCATGTTGATATTAAGGGAGAGGAGGTGTTGGAGTTGTTAAAATACATTATGACAGATAAGTCCCCCGGGCCTGATGGAATATTCCCCAGCCTGCTCCACGAGGCGAGGGAAGAGATTGCTGAGACTCTGGCTAGGATCTTTATATCCTCGTTGTCCACGGGAATGGTACTGGAGGATTGGAGGGAGGTGAATGTTGTCCCCTTGTTCAAGAAAGGTAGTAGGGATAGTCCGGGTAATTATAGACCAGTGAGCCTTACGTCTGTGGTGGGAAAGCTGTTGGAAAAGATTCTTAGAGATAGGATCTATAGGCATTTAGAGAATCATGGTCTGATCATGGACAGTCAGCATGGCTTTGTGAAGGGCAGATCATGTCTAACAAGTCTGATAGAGTTCTTTGAGGAGGTGACCAGGCATATAGATGAGGGTGGTGCAGTGGATGTGATCTATATGGATTTTAGTAAGGCATTTGACAAAAGTTCCACACGGTAGACTTATTTAGAAAGTCAGAAGTCATGGGATCCAGGGAAGTTTGGCCAGGTGGATTCAGAATTGGCTTGCCTGCAGAAGGCAGAAGGTCGTGGTGGAGGGAGTACATTCAGATTGGAGGATTGTGACTAGTGGTGTCCCACAAGGATTGGTTCTGGGACCTCTACTTTTCGTGATTTTTATTAACGACCTGGATGTGGGGGTAGAAGGGTGGGTTGGCAAGTTTGCAGACGACAAAGGTTGGTGGTGTTGTAGATAGTGTAGAAGATTGTCAAAGATTGCAGAGAGACATTGATAGGTTGCAGGAGTGGGCTGAGAAGTGGCAGATGGCGTTCAACCCGGAGAAGTGTGAGGTGGTACACTTTGGAAGGACAAACTCCAAGGCAGAGTACAAAGACAATGGCAGGATACTTGGTAGTGTGGAGGAGCAGGGGGATCTGGGGGTACATGTCCACAGATCCCTGAAAGTTGCCTCACAGGTGGATAGGATAGTTAAGAAAGCTTATGGGGTGTTAGCTTACATAAGTCGAGGGATAGAGTTTAAGAGTCGCGATGTAATGATGCAGCTCTATAAAACTCTGGTTAGGCCACACTTGGAGTACTGTGTCCAGTTCTGGTCACCTCATTATAGGAAAGATGTGGAAGCATTGGAAAGGGTACAGAGGAGATTTACCAGGATGCTGTCTGGTTTAGAGAGTGTGCATTATGATCAGAGATTAAGGGAGCTGGGGCTTTACTCTTTGGAGAGAAGGAGGATGAGAGGAGACATGATAGAGGTGTACAAGGTGATAAGAGGAATAGATAGAGTGGACAGCCAGTGCCTCTTCCCCAGGGCACCACTGCTCAATACAAGAGGACATGGCTTTAAGGTAAGGGGTGGGAAGTTCAAGGGGGATATTAGAGGAAGGTTTTTTTACTCAGAGAGTGGTCAGTGGTGGAGGCAGATACACTAGTGAAATTTAAGAGACTGCTAGACAGGTATATGGAAGAATTTAAGGTGGGGGCTTTTATGGGAGGCAGGATTTCAGGGTCGGCACAACATTGTGGGCCAAAGGGCCTGTACTGTGCTGTACTATTCTATATTCTATGTTCTATGAATCTCAAGGTATTATGTAGTGAGATATCTACTTTGGCTTTGACTTTCGTGGGAAGAGGGGGAAGAGGGATCGAGGACCCACTACTTGACATGGCAGGTCATGCCTGGAGGAATTTCATCACCGTGGCCAGGACAGGGTGTCTGGAAATCAAAGATAGCATTGGTGATCACGGGACTGGAGAGTGCTTGCCAAGGCTTGTCCTCTGGAATCAGGGGTGTTGGGGAAAGAGGAGAGGTTCTTAAAATCTAAGAAGCTGTGATGGGGTTCATAATGTGATGATGCAGTATATGGTGGCCCAAAGGTTCAACGCTAAGCATCAAGCTACCTGACAGGAATCACGCTACAGTCACACGAGTGATTCATACCAGCAAGTGAAAGGTTAAATTTCTGGAGAAGCATGAAACAATTTGGAGTAGCCATCACTGTGTTTCACAGATCGAGCAGAGTAAAGTTACAAGTTAGTTGCTCAATGCTGTAAGAAGGCTGGAGTGATGTCTGAGACGTCTGACAAGCTGTTTCAGGTGTTACTTATATTTATAAGGTGCCTTTATATTTTAACAAAACACCCAAAACACCACGTCAGACAAAAGGCAATGCTGAACCTCATACGGAGCGGAGCATGATCAGAGTGGTGGGTTTTAAAAATCAGTTTTGAAACTGAAGAGGAGAAAGATTTCGGGAAGGAACACCCAAAATTCGGACCTTGGCAACTGAACGTACAACTAACCACAGTGAAGCAATGAACTGGTTTTCAGACTGATTGGATGACTAATTACGGAGTAGAACAGGGCAAGTTTTAGGAAGAAATGACCGCCTGGCCAGTTGAAGTCAGGGAGCAAAATTGGTAGAGTCACGGAAATGTCTGTTCAGTTCATTAGCATTGTGATGACTTCTGAGGGCAAAATTATCAGGATCAAGCATCAACCTCATTTACCATTTACACTTACACGGATTAGTAACTTGTTGTTCAACAGTATTATGAACAATAAAAAAGTTGTATAGAGATAAAGATAATATAGAGAATTGTATAGACATAAAGAAGATATATGTTATAAAGAATAAAGAGTTGTATAGAGATAAAGTTAGATGTTAGAGTAAGGATATTAAAGAAAATGTGCCCAAATACATGAAGAAACATTAAAAATGGGAGCAGGGTTTTTGGCCTCATGTGCCTGTCCTGCATTTCAATAAAACGAAGACTGATTTTACTTCAGCACTAGCCCATGTTCGTTGATTCCCTTCATATCCAAAAATCCAAGAATTGGTTTGGAATATGCCAGTGAGACATAAGAAACCACAAGCTGACAAGATGGGCAAGATGAAAGGACCATTTGTTCATTCCCATTTCCCTCCTTCCCCCATTGCGATCAAGAAATGTGGAGAACTGAGCTCAGCCCTGTGCCCTCGAGAACCAGGTGTCCATTTCAGTCTGCAAGTCGGTCATGTCATTTATTCCAGCTCAAAGGAACAGCAGCAGACTGAGTAATGACGCAACAGAGACAGTGAGTAGGTGAATCGTTTTTCTTTCTCCCCCACTGTAATGGAAGTGTTACTGTTGAAATCCGATCTAATCAGAACGTGGGTGTTGTGACAGGGACAGGATTCTTGAACATCCCGGGCGAGTCACAGACTCCTTTCTATATCCATCGTCAGAGCCAGGTTTTCTCCCTGGAGTCTTTCCCTGCACCATGATAGCCAGACGGCACCAGTTAAAGAATCCTCTGTAATTAAAAAATAAAACATGTCACATGCTCGATGTCTCACAGTTGGAGAAAAGTGGTGTCACAGTGGAAGTATGATTCTGACAGGTTCAACTTGGAAATAACTTTGCCTATTAGTTTTCCTGTGCGGGAATAGATACTGTGCATGGATTCTACCTTGTGTTAACTGTGACGTGACCGCAATATTTAAATGAAAGATTACTGGATCTGTTGGAGGTCGATAAACCCGAGAAATGGCATCCAATTGAAATCATAAACACAAGAGATTCTGCAGATGCTGGAAATCCTGAGTAACACACACAAAACACTGGAGGAACTTGGCCGGACAGGCGGCATCTATGGAAAGGAATAAAAAGTTGACATTTTCATTTGAGGCCCTTCATCAGGTCAGATGTTCCTCCAGTGTTTTGCATGTGTTACATCCAATCGAAATAGTTGATGTATAATTCCTCCCATCTGAGGAGAATAATTTTACTTAAAGAGCATTCTGTGACAGTCTGGCTTTCCCAGAGATGTGAATTGAAATCAGAGAAGGTTGACAAAGAATGCCACCTTGGAGGTTTTGCAAGAGGCAAATTAGTTGCTTTTTCATCCTGTTGTTTCGATGTGGTCTTTAATGAGCAGTCATGTAGAATGTGGTTAAAAAAAGTTGGCTGAGCTTCCACTCTGATTCACAGCCCTGTGTGAGTCAGCAACACCATCGATTTTGATTCAGCTGTGTTTTCCTCCAGTTCAGCTGCTCCATTCCCCACACCTGCCCCTGAACAAAAACCTCGGGGAGTGCAGAAGGTTTAATTTCCTCACTATGATGATTCACTCAGCTCTCATGCCTGGCCTCTTCCCTCAGAAGTTTGCAAAAGTTTCTCTCATGCTGCTGAAAACATTGACATTGATACCAAGGTAAAGCTAGAGATTGTGGCTAATGACTCTCAACGGACTAACTACAAGTTATACTCAGCTCTTAAAGGGACCCTGCACATATATGCTTCACAATGTTTCGTAGGAAATAACTCCACTGATTCAACTAATTGCAAAAATGAAATTATACCACCAACCAATTATAAATATATACAGAGCTTGTTTATAAACATCACCTATTCATTGAGTATATAATTTCATTTCTGTTAGTAAAAGGCAAGCATCCTACACAGGTATAAATTCAACCAAGGAGGCGGGAAGAGAAGATGGCAGCACGACGCGCCTGCGCAGTTCTCCGGTGAAAATGATATTGTATCTGTTAAACAGGGGCCCTGGACAATTCTGATTTGATGGAGACAGATGTGAAAGCACAGAGGAACATCTAGAGAAATTTCTGAAACGTCGGTTCGCTGCTGCTGTTGCTGGGCGATCGAGAATCTCCGGAGAGAAGGCCCCAAAATCCCTGGCTTTGCCTGCTGCTGGCGACCGAGGCTGAGGTCGAAGCGTTTGGATAGAGATGGTGCTCGGTACTCGGTGTCGGAGGGCTGATCGGAGGCATGAATTTTTCGGGCGACTCAGAGTCGGACTGTGGTCGGGCATGGCAGGGAGAGTTTTCTTCCTTCTCCTGTCTGCGTGAGATGTGGGACTTTCAAGAGACTTTGAACTTTTTTACTGTGTCATGGCCTGTTCTTCATCAAGTTATGGTATTGTTGCACTGTTGTAACTATATGTTATAATTATGTGGTTTTTGTTAGTTTTTCAGTCTTGGTCTGTCCTGTGTTTTTGTGATATCACACCGGAGGAATATTGTATCATTTCTTAATGCACGCATTACTAAATAATAGTAAAAGAGGACTGCGTGTCCTCATAATCATAATAATCATAATAATTCAATCCATTACTTGTCTCCACACATTCTGGGTGGTTACAACTGTGGAATATCTTTATTAGCCGTTCCAGGAGTAATCTGAATTGGTGGATCACCTCCTCGCAGGTTGAGTGCCATCCACTTTGTTGCAGATCTAATGTGCCTCCTAACTTATATCCTGTCCAGCAACTACCCTGGACCTCGAATGCTTTTTCATCCTGTAGCTCCTTTTTCAGTAATCATCCTGTCAGCTATCCTTTTCACTCACTAATTATCCAACATGATCCTACTGACATATCCACCGTATTTCCCGGTTCACAACATGTCCTGGATGATGAGGGTCCTAAATGATGCTGCCTCCTTGAAGCTTCGCCTTTTGAAGACTTCCTCGATGGTGGGGAGGCTTGTACTGGTGATGGAACTGGTTGAGTTTACGATTCTCTGCAGCTTTCTCTGATCTTGCACATCAGAGCCCCTCCATACCAGACGGTGATGCAACTCCATGGTACATCTGTAGAAATTTGCCAGAGTCTTTGGTGACATACATACCAGATATCCTCAAACTCCGAACTCCTAGTGCTGATTGTCAGCGAGGAGGAGACGTTATTTCCAATCCACACAGACTCTGATCTCCCGGTAAGGAAGTCAAGGATCTAGTTGCAGACGGAGGTACAGATTTCATTTTCAAATGTTTGGGAAAGTCGAGGAAAAGGAGAGGAGCAAGAAACTTTCATTTGAGAAACCAACAGCTATTGAGGACTTGATTTTATCTCATATTTCAGCAAGGTCTTCAAATTGTTTTGAAATAAGTAATGATAAGCTCCTCGTGGACAGGAAGTAATCAATAGTGATTATTTCAATATCTAGCTCAGCCTCCACAACTGATCAGTTACCAGGGAAATCAGTGTCTGCCAGTCAATCAACTTATATGAGACACAAGGAAACGTTGAATAATACTGCTGATGCCAGTGGTAATGTGTGTTCTGGTACCCTCCGGTTTCACACAGACTCTCAGACAGCAGGGACGGATATCAGTACTCAAGTGATACAGACAGCCAGATAAATCATCCCAAACCCCTGCCTTCTACCAGGACCTGTAGATTTTGCCTTTGTAGAATGGTACCAGAAGGAGGTCCCCTGACTTGCAATTCCAATCCCTGTATCAGTGATCAATCACCAAGAACAGGAAAGTGAAGTGCATTCAAAAGCAAGAGGCTTCTGTTGAGATGATGGAGGACGAGCTTCAGGTTTAATATCACTACAAACGTCATGGAATTTGTGTTTTGCAGCTGCAGTGCAGTGTAATACAGAAAAATGTACTTTATTATAAGTTACAATAAGAAATATTTTAAAAATCCCCCCCTTATAATCCATATGGACATGAAATAGTGTCCCATCCCGGCAGCCTGGGAAATCATGGCAAACAAGTTTTAAATTCTTCAAAAGTATGGTACCTTCTCTTATAGGGTGACTTTAATTTCACTGGAATTCATATGGCACTCTCAGTTGTGGTTGGGAGTGCAGATGAAAAATTTGTTTAAAATGTGCAAGATGTTTCCTGGCTCAGCACATCAAGGGGATAACCAGGGTTAATCGTATTTCAGATCCAGAAAGTAGCGGCGAGCCTCGCCATATTGGCTCCCATGTGCGGGAGCATCTGGAAAAAATAACCTCGAGATATTATCATTTTTATTGCATGGCTGAGCTGAAGCCACTGAAGATTTCTTTAAGGGCAAAGTTCGTTAAAGTGGCAGATCATTGGAATTGGTTAATTCCACATTCTACATCAAAGCAGTCATCAGAGTGGTAATCAGATTGATACAGAATGCGAAGAACAGCTTAAACGAAATGTGGAAGCTGGTGCTTATCTGAAGAACATACATTAAGGAAAAACTGGCTAGGTGGCTAACCAGTAAAATACACAAGAATGCTGGAAGAACTCTGTAGGTCAGGCAGCGTCTGTGGAGAGGAATAAACAGTTGACATTTTGTGTTGAGACCCTGATGAAGGGCTGGAAAAGAAAGGGGAAGGAACCTGAATAAGAAGGGGAGGGGGAAGAATACGAGCTGATGGGTAGTAGGTGAAGCCAGGTGACGGAGAAGGTGAGTAGATGGGGAGGGGGGATGAAGTGAGAACTGGGAGGGGTAGGTGGAGAAATTGATGGTCATGCCATCGGGTAGGAGGCTACCCAGAAGGAATACGTGGTGTTTCTCCTCTCAGCCGAGGGTGGTCTCATTGCGGCAGTAGATGAGGCCATGGACTGACATGTCAGGATGGGAATGGGGAGTGGGATTAAAATGTCTGGCCAATGGGAAACCCTCCCTGTTGCAGGTGGGGTGAAGGTGCTCAACAAAACAGTCCCCCCATCTGCATCGGGCCTCACCAACGTAGAAGAAGACACACTGGGAACTGTAGATGCAGGAGAAAACCCCAGCTGACTTGTAGGTTAAGTGTTGCCTCATGTGGGGAGAAAGTGAATGGGAAGGTGCAGCACTTTTGCCACTTAGAGGGATAAGTGCCTGGAGGGAGATCGGGGGAGGGACAAATAGACAAGAGAAACATGGAGACAGTAATCCCTGTGGAAAGTGGGGTGTGGGGGTGGTAAAAAGGGTGTGTTTGCTGGTAGGATACTGTTATAGATAGAAGTTTCAGACAATAATGTGCTGGATGGGGTGGCAAATGAAGAGAAAAGGAACCTTATGTTGCTAGGAAGGTGTGGTGAGGAAGGATGTCCAGGTAATGAAGGAGACGTGGATGAGGGCAGCATCAATGGTAGAGGAATGGAAATCTCATTCTTTGAAGGATGTTCTAGAAATGAAAGCCTCATCCTGGGAACAGATCTGGTGGAGATAGAGGAACTGAGAAAAGAGAATGGCATTTTTACAAGTGACATGTTGGGAAGAGGTTTAGTCAAGGTAGCCATGGGAATGAGTAAGTCTACAGTAGACAGGTATAGCCGGGCCCATGTGGGCACCCGTGACTACAGCTTGTGTTTGTTGAAAGTGGGAGAAGCTAAAAGAGAAATGGTTGAGTGTGAGGATCAGTTCTGCTAGAGCGGTCATGTGGAACAGCCCATGTTCCGAGCCTTCAATGGTAACACTCCCCAACACTTCGTACGCTACATTGAAAACAGCATTTGTGCTGCTTCATGCTCTCACGCTGAGTTTGGTAGTTTCATCAACTTTGCTTCCAACTTCCACCCTGCTCTTAAAATTCACTTGGTCCACCTCTCTCTTCTCGATCTCTCTGTCTCCACTGCTGGAGACTGATATCTTTTATAAAGCTACTAACACTCAGCTATCTTGACTATACTTCTTCCCACCCTTTCAGCATGTTGTTTGGAGTGGAACCCTGACTTTACTTTGGATGACACTCAACACTTCATATATCTTGAGTATTTTAGTAATAAATGTAGTAATACTAATTGCTACTAATTATATGAGGGGTGATTGATCAGTTCATGGCCTAAGGAAGAAGGAGTCAATTTTAGCACATTTATTTTTCAACATAGTCCCCTCCTACGTTTACACACTTAGTGCAGCGGTCATAGACCATACAGATCCCTTCTTTGTAGAAGTCAGCACCTTAGACCTCCAGAAGTGGTCCACAGCAGGGGTGATTGATAAATTTGTGGCCTAAGGTAGAAGGAAATGAGTTATACAGCTCTCGTTACATGCACGTGCAGTTCAACTCTTTGAGTGATTATGCAGAATTTGAAGTTAATAACTCATTTCTGTCTACCTTAGGCCACAAACTTATCAATCACCCCTTCTGCCAATCAACTTCCCAGCTCTTGACTTCATCCCTCCCCCTCCTGTCTTCTATCATTTTGGGTCTCTCCCTCTCTCTCCCACTTTCAAATCTCTTACTATCTCTTTTTTCCGTTAGTCCTGACAAAGGGTCTCGACCCGAAATGTCAACCGTACTTCTTCCTATAGATGCTGCCTGGCCTGCTGCAAATGGAATACAGAGTCGGGAAGTGTATATTCATGCACTTTGTTAGAAAAAATGAAAGGGTTGGCTATTTTCTAAATGGAGAGAAAATACAAAGAACTGAGGTGCAAACAGTCTTGGAAGTCCTTGTGCAGGATTCTCCAAAGGTTAATTTGCAGGCTGAGTCTGTGGAAAGGAAGGCAAATGTGATGTTAGCCTTCATTTCAAGAGGACTAGAATATAAAAGCAAGGATGTAATGTTGAGACTTTATGAAGCATTGCTGAGGCCTCACTTGGAGTATTGTTAGCAGTTTTGGGCCCATTATCTCCGACGTGCTGAAACTGGAGAGGGTTCAAAGGAGGTTCACAAGAATTATTCCGGGATTGAATGGCTTGTCATATGAAGAGCATATGATGGCTCTGGGCCTGTATTCACTGGAATTCAGAAGAATGAGGGGTGACCTCATTGAAACCTATCGAATGGTGGAAGGCCTTTACAGAGTAGATGTGGAGAGGATGTTTCCCAAGGTGGGAGAGTCTAGGACTAGAGTACCTGCCTCAGAGTAGAGGAGCGTCCTTTTAGAATAGAGATGAGGAGGAATTTTTTAGTCAGAAAGTGGTGCATCTGTGGAATTCTTTGCCACAGGCAGCAATGGAGGCCAAATCTTTATGTACAGTGCCTATAAAAAGTATTTATCCCCCTTTAGAAGTTTTCATGTTTTATTGTTTTCCAGCACTGAATTACAGTGGATTTAATTTGGCTTTTTTGACACTGATCAACAGAAAAAGACTTTCGAGTCAAAGTGAAAACAGATCTCTACAAAGTGATCTAAATTAATTACAAATATAAAACACAAAATAATTGATTACACACCCTTCAAGTCAGTACTGTATTTAGTAGATGCACATGTGGCAGCAGTTGCAGCCTTGAATCTGTGTGGCTCGGTCCCTATCAGCTTTGCACATATGGACACTGCAATTTTTCCCCATTCTTCTTCACCAAACTGCTCAGGCTCTGTCAGATTGCATGGGGATTGTGAGTGAACAGCCCTTTACAAGTTCAGCCCCAAACTCTCCATTGGATTGAGGTTTGAACTCTGACTTGGCCACTCCTGGATGTTAACATTGTTGTTTTTAAGCCATTTCTGTGTAGCTTTGACTTTATGCCTGGGATCATTGTCTTTCTGGAAAACAAATCTTCTCCCAAGCCACAGTTCTCTTGCAGACTGCATCAGGTTTTCCTCCAGGATTTCTCTGTATTTTGCTGCATTCATTTTACCCTCTACCTTCACAAGCCTTCCAGGGCCTGCTGCAGTGAAGCATCCCCACAGCATGATGCAGCCATCACCATGCTTCATGGTAGGAATGGTGTGTTTTTGATGATGTGCAGTGTTTGGCTTACGCCAAACATAGCGTTTAGTCTGATGGCTAAAAAGCTCAACTTTGGTTTCATCAGACCACAGAACCTTCTAGCTGACTCCAGAGACTCTCACATGCCTTCTGGCAAAGTCTAACTGAGATTTCATGTGAGTTTTTTCTTTTCAACAGTGGCTTTCTCTTTGCCACTCTCCCATAAAGCTGGTGAAGCACCCAGGAAACAGTTGTTGTATGTGCAGTCTCCCATCTCAGCCACTGAAGCTTGTAACTCCTCTAGAGTTGTAAAAGTCTCTTGGTGGCCTCCCTCACTAGTCCCCTTCTTGCACGGTCACTCAGTTTTTGAGGACAGCCTGCTCTAGGCAGATTTACAGCTGTGCCATATTCTTTCCATTTCTTGTGATTGACTGAATTGTACTCCAAGGGATATTCAGTGACTTGGAAATTTTCTTGTTTCCATCTCCTGACTTGTGCTTTTCAGTAACCTTTTTGTTGAGTTGCTTGGAGTGTTCTTTTGTCTTCATGGTGTAGTTTTTGCCAGGATACAGGTGTAATTTTACTACAATCAAGACTGCACACAGGTCTCCAAAAACAGATCTCCATTTAACTAATTATGTGACTTCTGAAACCAATTGGCTGCGCCAGTCATGATGTGATGTGTCATATTAAAGGGGGTAAATACTTATGCAATCAACTATTTTGTGTTTTACATTTGTAATTAATTTAGATCACTTTGTAGAGATCTGTTTTGACTTTGACACGAGTCGTTTTCTGTTAATCAGTGTCAAAAAAGCCAAATTAAATCCACTGTGGTTCACTGTTGTAAAACAATAAAACATGAAAACTTCCAAGGGCGGTTAATACTTTTTATAGGCGCTGTATATTCAAGGCCGAGTTTGATAGATTTTGATTGGTCAGAGCATGAAGGGATACAGGGAGAAGACAGGAGATTGGGGCTGAGAGGAAAATTGGATCAGCCATGATGAAATGGTGGAGCAGACTCGATGGGCCAAACAGCCTAATTCTGCTCCTACGTCTTATGGTCTCATGTCATTCACCTGGTCTTCCATTCTTTTTAAAGAGCTACATCCGAGATTCACAGCAATGTTGAAGTCTCTGGTTTTCAAACTTCAAACTTCAAAGTAAATTTATTATCAGTACGTAAGGAGTGCAAGGAGCATTCGTAATAAGGTGGATGAATTGAAAGTGCAGATTGTTATTAATGATTATGATATAGTTGGGATCACAGAGACATGGCTCCAGGGTGACCAGGGATGGGAGCTCAACGTTCAGGGATATTCAATATTCAGGAGGGACAGACATGAAGGAAGAGGAGGTGGGGTGGCATTGCTGGTTAAAGAAGAGACTAACGCAATAGAAAGGAAGGACATAAGCCGGGAAGATGTGGAATTGATATGGGTAGAGCTGCGTAACACTAAGGGGCAGAAGACACTGGTGGGAGTTGTGTACAGGCCACCTAACAGTAGTAGTGAGGTCGGAGATGGTATTAAACAGGAAATTAGAAATGTGTGCAATAAAGGAACAGCAGTTATAATGGGTGACTTCAATCTACATGTAGACTGAGTGAACCAAATTGGTAAAGGTGCTGAGGAAGAGGATTTCTTGGAATGTATGCGGGATGGTTTTTTGAACCAACATGTCGAGGAACCAACTAGAGAGCAGGCTATTCTGGACTGGGTTTTGAGCAATGAGGAAGGGTTAATTAGCGATCCTGTCGTGAGAGGCCTCTTGGGTAAGAGTGACCATAATATGGTGGAATTCTTCATTAAGATGGAGAGTGAGATAGTTAATTCAGAAACAAAGGTTCTGAACTTAAAGAGGGGTAACTTTGAAGGTATGAGATGTGAATTAGCTAAGATAGACTGGCAAATGACACTTAAAGGATTGACGGCGGATATGCAATGGCAAGCATTTAAAGGTTGCATGGATGAACTACAACAATTGTTCATACCAGTTTGGCAAAAGAATAAATCAAGGAAGGTAGTGCACCCGTGGCTGACAAGAGAAATTAGGGATAGTATCAATTCCAAAGAAGAGGCATACAAATTAGCCAGAGAAAGTGGCTCACCTGAGGACTGGGAGAAATTCAGAGTTCAGCAGAGGAGGACAAAGGGCTTAATTAGGAAGGGGAAAAAAGATTATGAGAGAAAACTGGCAGGGAACATAAAAACGGACTGTAAAAGCTTTTATAGATATGTAAAAAGGAAAAGACTGGTAAAGACAAATGTAGGTCCCCTGCAGACAGAAACAGGTGAATTGATTGTGGGGAGCAAGGACATGGCAGACCAATTGAATAATTACTTTGGTTCTGTCTTCACTAAGGAGGACATAAATAATCTTCCAGAAATAGTAAGGGACAGAGGGTCCAGTGAGATGGAGGAACTGAGCGAAATACATGTTAGTAGGGAAGTGGTGTTAGGTAAATTGAAGGGATTGAAGGCAGATAAATCCCCAGGGCCAGATGGTCTGCATCCTAGAGTGCTTAAGGAAGTAGCCCAAGAAATAGTGGATGCATTAGTGATAATTTTTCAAAACTCGTTAGATTCTGGACTAGTTCCAGAGGATTGGAGGGTGGCTAATGTAACCCCACTTTTTAAAAAAGGAGGGAGAGAGAAACCGGGGAATTATAGACCGGTTAGCCTAACGTCGGTGGTGGGGAAACTGATGGAGTCAGTTATCAAGGATGTGATAACAGCACATTTGGAAAGTGGTGAAATGATCGGACAAAGTCAGCATGGATTTGTGAAAGGAAAATCATGTCTGACGAATCTCATAGAATTTTTTGAGGATGTGACTAGTAGAGTGGATAGGGGAGAACCAGTGGATGTGGTATATTTGGATTTTCAAAAGGCTTTTGACAAGGTCCCACACAGGAGATTAGTGTGCAAACTTAAAGCACACGGTATTGGGGGTACGGTATTGGTGTGGGTGGAGAATTGGTTAGCAGACAGGAAGCAAAGAGTGGGAATAAACGGGACCTTTTCAGAATGGCAGGCGGTGACTAGTGGGGTACCGCAAGTTGGGACCCCAGTTGTTTACAATATATATTAATGACTTGGATGAGGGAATTAAATGCAGCATCTCCAAGTTTGCAGATGACACGAAGTTGGGTGGCAGTGTTAGCAGTGAGGAGGATGCTAAGAGGATGCAGGGTGACTTGGATAGGTTGGGTGAGTGGGCAAATTCATGGCAGATGCAATTTAATGTGGATAAATGTGAAGTTATCCACTTTGGTGGCAAAAATAGGAAAACAGATTCTTATCTGAATGGTGGCCGATTAGGAAAAGGGGAGGTGCAACGAGACCTGGGTGTCATTATACACCAGTCATTGAAAGTGGGCATGCAGGTACAGCAGGTGGTGAAAAAGGTGAATGGTATGCTGGCATGTATAGCGAGAGGATTCGAGTACAGGAGCAGGGAGGTACTACTGCAGTTGTACAAGGCCTTGGTGAGACCACACCTGGAGTATTGTGTGCAGTTTTGGTCCCCTAATCTGAGGAAAGACATCTTTGCCATAGAGGGAGTACAAAGAAGGTTCACCAGATTGATTCCTGGGATGGCAGGACTTTCATATGAAGAAAGACTGGATGAACTGGGCTTGTACTCGTTGGAATTTAGAAGATTGAGGGGGGATCTGATTGAAACGTATAAGATCCTAAAGGGATTGGACAGGCTAGATGCAGGAAGATTGTTCCCGATGTTGGGGAAGTCCAGAACGAGGGGTCACAGTTTGAGGATAGAGGGGAAGCCTTTTAGGACCGAGATTAGGAAGAACTTCTTCACATAGAGAGTGGTGAATCTGTGGAATTCTCTGCCACAGGAAACTGTTGAGGCCAGTTCATTGGCTATATTTAAGAGGGAGTTAGATATGGCCCTTGTGGCTACGGGGGTCAGGGGGTATGGAGGGAAGGCTGGGGCGGGGTTCTGAGTTGGATGATCAGCCATGATCATAATAAATGGCGGTGCAGGCTCGAAGGGCCGAATGGCCTACTCCTGCACCTATTTTCTATGTTTCTATGTTTCTATGTATGTGTCACCATATACAACCCTGAGATTCATTTGCAGGCATACACAATAAATCCAAGAAACACAATAGTAGCAATGAAAGAACACACCCAACAGAATGGGGAAACAACTGACGTGCAAAATGGAACAAACTGTGCAAATAGAAAAGAATAGTAATTATAATAATAATAATCAATAAGCAATAAATATTGAGAGCATGAGATGAAGAGTCTTTGAAAGTGGACTCTTCCGTAGCTTGTGAGAACAGCTGAGTGATGAGGCCAGTGAAGTTGAGTGATATTATCCATTTTGGTTCAACAGCCCAATGGTTGGGGTCATTAATGTTTCTCAACCTGGTGCTGTGAGTCCTGAGGCTCTTGTACCTTCTTCCCTATGGCAACAGTGAGGAGAGAGCATGTCCTGGGTGGTGGTGGTCCCTGATGATGGATGCTGCTTTCCTGCGACAACGCTTCGTGTAGATATGCTCAATGGTGGGGACGGCTTTACACCTGATGGACTGGGCCATGTCCATTACTTTTTGTCAGATTTTCCATTCAAGGCTATTGGTGTTTCCATACCAGGCTATGATGCAACCAGTCAATATACTCCCCAATACACATTTACAGAAGTTTGTCAAGTTGTAGATACCATGCTGAATCTTTGCAAACTTCTAAGGAAGTAGATGCCTGTTGTGCTTTCTTTGTAATGGCACTCATGTGCTGAGCCCAGGACAAATCCTCCGAAATGGTAACACTGAGGAATTTAAAGTTGCTGACCCTCTCCACCTCTGATCCCCTGATGAGGACTGGCTGATGGGCCTTTGGTTTCCTCCTCCTGAAGTCAATAATCAGTTCCGTAGTCTTGCTGACATTCAGTGAGAGATTGTCGTTGTGGCACCATTCAGCCTGATTTTCAATCTCCCTCCAAAATGCTGGTTCATCACAACTTTTGATTTGTGGTCTCATCAGCAAGCTTAAATATGGCATTGGTGCTGAGCTTAGCCTCACAATCATAAGTATAAAGTGTGTAGAACAGGGAGCTAAACACACAGTCTTGTAGTGCCACATGTGATGGAAATAGTGGAGGTGGTTTTGCCAATCTGAACTGACTAGGGTCTATTTGATACAGGTAGGGGGTGGAAGCCAAGTTATCAGATTTTGGGATGGAACGGTAGCCATGCCTAGTCATAGTATAGCAGTAGCACTTTGAAAGACATCAGGATAGTCTGTTTTTGTCTACTGATGGCAGCATTCAATACCTCTCATGCCTGATTAACATACGCTTTTGGTGGTACATAAGCTGTGGTCAGGGTCATGGAGAAGAAGTCCCTTAGATAGAAGAATGGTACTTAGTTGTTAGATGGTCCAGGTCAGGAGAACAAGGATTGGACAAGACCACAAAGAATTTATCATGAAACACTGACCCCATCCTTTGCCTTCTCTGAATCAGTAGTCTGGTCCATCCTGTGTAACAAGAAGCCCTCGGGTCTTTCCATCATATCTGGTGTGTTTGGATTGAGCCATGTCTCTGTGAAACACAGAATGCAGCAATTTCCCATTTCCCTTCGATACAGCAATCTTCCCCTTAAGTCCTCAATCTTGTTCTCCAGTGAGTTAATTTACTAATGAGATGCTAGGTGGAAGAGTTTTATTGTCCCATGGTTCAGTTGGGCTTGGAATCCTCCCCTCCTCCCTCCCTTATGGCCATGGCGTGAAGATTTGTCTGCTTAAAGATGCCATACCTGTATGCTTGAGAATTAAGTCTGCCGAGTCCTTCAGGAGATCGTGAAATTGCCAGTTCATTAAGACAGTTACAAAGTATGTAACTTAAAGGAAAATTACAGGCTGCAGATCGCAACGAGAATAGTTCAGAAGAGGAACATTTTGAAGGCATATATGCACCCTTCAGGGAAATAGTTGAAGGGAGTGAAGAAAAAGAAAGACCTTGCATTCTAAATGCATTTAACTTCAATGATACACAAAAGTCCTCAAGGATCAATTAAAGTACTCCCAGAGTAGCTTTAAACATGCTGCATACGAAAGTAATTCTTTTAATTAACATATTTTAGTCATCAATGACTGATAAAATTAAGGATGTTGAGCTTCAGAGAAGCTAAGCGTTTAGGGATGATGTTGCTGAAGTTTAAAAGGTAATAAAGGGAATAGACTGTGCCCCACCTAATTGTTCTAATTAACTAGGTTAAGAGCATAAGACCATAAGATATAGGAGCAGAATTAGGCCATTCAGCCCATCAGATCTACTCCGCTGTTCCATCATGACTGATTTAATATCCCCCTCAACCCCATTCTCCTGCCTTCTCCCTGTAACTTTTGACACCCTGATTATCAAGACTGCTTTAGATATATTAAGTAACTTGGCTTTCACAGCTGGCTTTGGCAATGAATTCCACAGATCCACCATGCTCTGGCTAAAGAAATTCCTTTGTACCTCTCGACATCCCTCAATTCTGAGGCTGTGTCCTCTTGTCCTAGACTTGTCAACTATAGCAAGTCTGTTTTTGTCTATTGATGGCAGCATTCAATGTCTCTCATGCCTGATTAACATCTGCTTTTGGATGTTACACATCCACTCTCCACATCCACTCTTTCTAGTCCTTGCAATATTTGGTGGGTTTCAATGAGAATCCCCCCTCATTCTTCTAAAGTCCAGAGAGCACAGGCCAGGAGTAAACATTTTTTACACATTAACCTTTGATTCCTGGAACCTCCTCTGGACCCTTTCCAATGCCAGCACATATTTTCTTAGATAAGGGGCTCAAAACTGTTCACAATACTCCAAGTGCGGTCTGACCAAGCCTTACAACAGCAGAACATCATTGCTTTTCTGCTCTAGTCCCCTCAAAATGAGCACTAATATTGCATTCTCCTTCCATACCACTGACTCAAACTGCAAGTTAACCTCTAGAGAATCCTGGATAAGGACTTCCAACTCCCTTTGCACCTCAATTTTGAATTGTTTCCCTGTTTAGAATATAGTCCACGCATTTATTCTTTCTATCAAACTGCATGACCATACACTTCCCTACACCACATTCCATCGGCCACTTCTTTGCCCATTCTTCTAATAAGTCCGTCTGCAGACGCCTTATATCCTTAGCACTACCTACCCCTTCAACTTTCTTTGTATCATCTACAAACCTGGCCACTTAGCCATCACTTCTGTCATCCAAATCATTGACATATAAGGTGAAAAGGAAGAAGATGTTGATGGGCTTTCGGAAGGCCAAGACTGCCCTGCTCCCTGTTACCATTGATGGTGAAGACATGGATGTGGTGAGTACCTACAAGTACCTTGGGGGTGCACCTGGACAGCAGATGACTGGAGCACCAACACAGAGTCTGTGCACAGGAAGAGCCAGAGTCAGCTCTACTTCCTGAGGAGACTGAGGTCCATTGGAGTTGTAGGCCTCTCCTTCACATGTTCTATCAGTCTGTTGTCGCCTGTGCAATCTTCTATGCAATGGTGTGCTGGGGCAATGGCATCAACACGAGTGATGCCAACGGGCTCAATAAACTGATTAGAAAGGCTGGCTCTGTTATAGGACTCAAATTGGACACACTGAAGGCTATGGTAGAACAAAGGGAAATCCTGGCAGTTCTGGACAATATTGCTCACCCTCTGCATGCCACCTTGGCTAAACAGAGGAACACTTTTAGTAATAGACTAAAGGCCAATTTATACTTGTACGTCAAATCAACGCTGTAGGTACGGCATAGCCACATACCCTGCACTGTACCCTACGCCGTAGCCTGATGTGCACCTCCCCAAAAATATAACTACGCGTCGCGATGACGCAGACCGCAACAGCTGTGATTGGTCCACTTGGTAGCATCGCATTTCCTCCTATGCTGCAATAGCTTCCCTTTGGGCAACTGAAGGGCAGGAAAAGAACTCTGGCTGCAATGCTTTCCATAAAGCTTTACAGACCTCCGAACTTATGGAGGAGCCTGCGCTTGACGCCAATTTGTAGCTAGCTGCTACAGCCTGTTGACTTCCACCTGAAGCTAAAACTCAAATGGTGATTGCCAGTCTCTGAGTATACTGTGCGTACACTGTTGAGAAATAAATGGTTGGAGACGATGAACCAAATCATCAAATCTACCTGCCGACATCTGAAAATATTTGAAATGCATTTCCTCGTCCATGTCTCTCAGTGGCCGGACAAGCACAGAAAATTCAGCCTCCTTCAGTTTCAGTCACCATTGTTTGAAGTTTGAGTTTCTTCCTGTTGAGTTTCAACACTAAGAAACTCAACACAGTGGCATAGAAACCCCACCGCCAACTAGCATTTTGGCGGTGAAGTGCAGTGCGAAGCAGACACACCAATGCACAAGTATAAATGCTCACAACAGTGTAGCCCACTTGCATACGCTACGGTGTAAGCTAATACGCACAAGTATAAATCAGCCTTAAGACAAAAGCGCTGCTCCAAAGAGTGCTATACGAGGTCATTCTTACCTTCGGCCATTAGGCTCTATAATGAGTCAACCTATGGCTGGGGAAGTGATGACTTCCTCCTGTTAGATTGTTAATAACCTTTGTTTACCAGAGCTCTGTTTAAGTTTTGTTTAGCTCTGTTTACCACACCCTGCTATCACAGGCAACCTGTGCAATACTGTGCAATACTACCACCATTTCTTATCTGGATGATGTGAACGTGCTCCCATTACTTTATAATATTATGGTAATTCTTGCACTGCCTACTTATCAGTGTGAAGGTCTTGGAAGCCTTGTAATCTTTGACTTGTAAATCTTGTGCATCTTATTTTTAAGGAAAGTTTTAAAAAAAATTCTTTCCTACTTTTCTAATATTTTTATCTGTGCACTTGTAATGCTACTGTGACACTGTAATTTCCTTTGGGATCAATAAAGTATCTATCTATCCATAACCGACCCCTGTGGAACAACATTTGCCACCAGCAGCCAATCAGAATAGGCCCACTTTATTCCAAACATTTGCCTCCTGCCAGTCAACCAATCTTCTATCCATGTCAGTATCTTTTCTGAAATACCATGAGCTCTTATCTCGTTAAACAGCCTCATGTGTGGCACCTTGTCAAAGGTGTTCTGAAAATCCAAGGAAACAACATCCACTGATTCTCTGTTGTCAGTCCTGCCTGATATTTCTTCAAAGAATTCCAACAGGGGTTAAGGATGACTAGTGATCACAATCTTACGTTGTGTAAAGGTGAGTCTGGTTTTGTTCCCCAACAAAGCAAAGTTTTGGATGAGGCTGCCATCTTATTCAAAAAATGTCAGTTTGCTGAATGTTTTAACAAGCCAAAGCTGGTGTATGTCTAGCTTGAGAGCACACTAAAGATCTTACTAGCCTGTGTTACCCGTCTGTGGAACATCTCCTGGCAAGATTTTGAAAATCGTCAAGAGAGGTACTTCCAAGAATTTTCTGCAAATTGGCTTTTAGGTTTTCAGTATTTCCATTTGGCACTCAGGAGACCATTTGGTTTTTTTCTGGCATATATTTTGAGGTGCTTATGCTATTGCCATTGTGTAGAGAAGACAGGACCAATTAGAACCTTGCTAATATTGCCTGATCGTTCATGACTCCAGTGTGGAATCCAGGAGCCTCTTCTTTGAGTGGCAGCTTGGTTTGACAATGAATCAATATCACACGGAGAGCTGAACAATGTAGGGATAGCATAGTAACAACAAAAAGGAATAGATGGATTTGTCGGTAGGGCAGATGAAGAAGGATAGGAGCACGTTCATGAAGAATATAGACATCAAACAGGCCAGACTGACAGTTCAGTGGTGTCCAGTATATGCAAATCTCTGTATGGCCTCCATTCTCCAGGCCTCAGTTTGAGACAAAAAGCGGTATTGTTGGTTGTTGAGAAACGGTGACTAAAATGACCAAAGCTTGCGCCATCTACACACGCCGTGCAGTTAGACCACAGGTACAAGTGAATCAGCTGAGATTCAGGATCTAATAACCAATGCATTCACCACAAAATGTATGAGGCAGGAGCTAATTTAAGCACTTTTACACATATTGGGAGTTTTCAGCTGGAAGGAGAATAGTGCAGGATATTGCAATATCACCATTCCAATCACTACAATATAATCTTATAACAAGAGGTCACATGGTTCATCACAATCATATGTATTCCAATATAGCTGGCAAATTATGCCTAGCCTCCTGCTCCTTTTTTGTTTGTCTGCAAATTCCTATTTTTCAATTACTCATTCAATTCCCTTTTGAAAATCACTATTGATAGCTTAGCCTAAAACCTTTTTAAGCTATATTCATGACAAAACCCCAGTGATTCATTGAGTACAGTGTGCGCAAGAATCTTAAAACCAGAAGTGCTCGGATCCTGGTCCCTCATTGCCTCTTCTCCCATATGTTTCTACCTTTCCACACCTCACGTTGTTCCTTATTACAGAACCAGGAGGCCATTGGACCCATTTGGTCAATGCTGGCTCCCAGCAATGCCATCTCATGTCTATTTCTCCATTCTTTATTTCCCTGTCGCTCTGCAACTTCTGTCTTACACAAGCCGATCATTTCCCCTTTGATTCCCATAAGCATACCAATGAGCCCATTTGCAGGTATTTGGAAAGTGCGAGGAAACCAGGGCAGCCAGTGTAAGCTCGCGCAGGTCACAGGGAGAATATACAAACTCAGCTCTGTGTCTCTGGGGTTGTGAGGGGGAAACGTTAGCTATTACATATAGCCCTCATGGTACCCGTCGGTGTCCATTTGCAGACCCCCCCCCCTTTACCCTCCGCTTAAGTTTCTTTTCCACTGGCTCTAGGTCGTCAATGAGTTTAAAGACTGGCTTTATTTGACACACGTACATTGAACATACAGTGAAATGCATCGTTTATGGCAAATCGCATCAGTGAGTCTTATGCTGGGCAGCCCGCAAACGTGGCTACGCCTCTGGCACCAACATAGCACATGGCCACGACTCACTAGCCCCAAATGTATGCCTGTGGGAGGTGGGAGGAAACCAGAGCATTCGGAGGAAACCCACGCTGTTGTGGGGAGAACGTACAAATTCGTTACAGGCAGCTGCGGGAATTGAACCCCAATCAGTGATTGCTGGCACTCTATTAGCGTTACGCTAGCTGCTGTGCAAACGTTTGGGTACACTGTTATTAGATCCTCTCCTTTCATACACATTGCAAATGACAGAGGCCAAACCTTTGCTTCTCTTCATGACTGCTGCCCCCACCTAAATCCTGCGATCCATGTTGCAATACTGAAAATGAGCTGCGCCTTTTGTGATGGATATTCGCTATCCTGGGTCAGGAAGCTTTTTGCTAAACTCAGCTTTTTACTAACCTCAGCCTTTTAGCACAGCAGAAGAAACTGTTCAAGGTTCAAGATGTTTATTGCAGTGTTACTTAGCTATCCTCTTGAGAAATAATACTGTCTAAGGTCAGGGAGCCTTTGGCTGACTTAATCGAGACTTCAGCCTGTTCAGAAGGAATAACTGGAGCTAAGGCTCTTGCCATCTGACCTGATCAGTGCAGCTTGGACAACATTGCATGCAGTTGAGATTGTCACTCGATGATTGACAAAGTATTAGAAAGAAGTAAGTGTGAGGAGAAGTTACAGAGAAAAAGGTTTAGAATCCACTGCTCAGCCTCAGCCCAAGAGGGGTCTCTTCCCAGAGCCTTCTCTTTTTGTGACAGACAATGCGCTTGTCTGCAACTCACTGGTATGGATTTCTAGTCTGTAAGAACTACACTTGTGCTTGGAAATTCTTTGTATAATTATAAACTGTTAAAACGATTCCTCAAAATAAATGTGTTCCATTTAAAATAAAATACAAGATGTGTTTAATGTCCCTCATTAGCAGGGAGTATCTCCTTCTTGGTTGGGAATAGTGACCTCACCACTTGAAACAATGATTATTGACAGCTAAATCCTTTCACAGAAGAGACTAAGGTAAATTAGTCTTGGAATTATAGGTTGGTATAGTATAATCTCCCTCATGTGAGGGTACTTAGGGACACCTACTTTTAAGGTTTTCACTTAGGATTCCAGAAAAGTTATACTCAATGTCATCACAGTTTCTATTTCTCTGTTCTCTCTCTGTTAACGAATCCTCAGTCCACACGATTATACTAAAGGGAATCTCATTAACGGGCGCCATGGTAATGTAGCAGTCAGTGTGACGCTATCACAGCTCGGGACACTAGAGTTCAGAGTTCAGTTCTGGTGTCCTGGGTAAGAAGTTTGTACGTCCCTCCCGTGACTTTGTGTATTTCCTCCAGGTGCTCCAGTTTCCTCCCACAGTCCAAAGGCATACCGGTTAGTAGTTTAATTGGTTGTTGTAAATTGTCCTGTGATTAGGTTGGGGTTAAATCGGTGGGTTGCTGGTGGTGCGGCTCGTTGGGCTGGAAGGGCCTGTACCCTTAAGTAAATAAAAACAAATAATCCCATTTATCATTTCAACAGAACCTTATTGAATTAACTGCACCTGACTGGAATATAAAATACTACATATACATATTTACCCCTCATCTATTTTGCTAGTATTATCTTCAAAAAATTCCAGCAGATTTCTCAAACACAAATTTCCTTTCACAAATCTGTGTTAACTGTCTGATGACATCAGGCTCAAACATGCTAACGTTTGCTAAAGGTATTTAGTTTGTCCAGATCATCCTCTCTATCCTTACACCTACTTCACATATTGTTCCCCTCCCCCACCCCCCGCCTTCTTATTCGGGCTTCTTCCTCCTCCCTTTCCAGTCCCGAAGAAGGGCCTCGGCCCAAAACGCGGACTGTTTATTCCTCTCTGTAGCTGCTGCCGCCCTGCTGAGTTCCTCCAGCATTTTGTGTGTCTAACCTCAGTTGCTGGCAATATCACTGTACCTGTCCTCTACTTGATACCATCTTTGCCTACCTTGTTTTACATGTGCAACTCCCAACCCGGTATGATGATTTTATTCCTCGAGGCAGTGCATACTTGGCAGAGGTTTCAATGTCTGTATGTTTACGAACATAACTTACTGCGACAGCTCACTAGCATTGTGGAGGTTAATTGCAGTATATGTGAACATTACCTCGTTAATTTTATTCTCTTTTTGCACTACTTATTTAATTTAATTTTCTATATATATATTTCTTGTTGTAATTTATAGTTTTTTGTGTATTACACTGTACTGCTGCCACAAAACAAAGACCTTCACAACCCGTGTCAGTGATAGTAAACCTGATTCTGAATTCTGATGGTTTTTTGGTTCAGGAATAAGATTGCTTGAAAGCATTCTCTGGAATCAAAAGGTTATCCTTGTTGCCAGCTGCATTACCTAAAGACTCCAGCTCACACATCAGGCTCTGTTAAATACATGTTAAAACTACTGAGCAATTTTATTTCTCCTTCGTTTCAAAGGTATAACAAGTTTCATTGAGTAGACTGTTTCATATGCTTTTTCTGCCTTGGTTCAGTGAGCCCAGAAATGTGTGTTCAAAGACCCGCTCTCTGGGCCTGACCACCGTGAGGAAGCATGGATGCTCGGGTAGTGGAGAGGAAGTACTATGCTGAGGACGGACTGTCCTGCAGAGATGCCAAACTGCAGCCCCTCGTGTGCAGATTTTGTGATCGAGTGTTTAGGCCGAGCTGAATCCACAATCAAAGTAAGTGTGCCACCCATTGAATTATGACAGGGTTGAACAGCCCACTCAAAGCTCGCTATGTAGGAACTGGGGGGGGCGGTGTGGGTGTGGGGGAGAGTAGTTGGGAGACCAACGTCTCCAAAGTCCCACCCCAGTACAGAAAGAAGAATGTTGTGAAAAGGAACAAATGAAAAATCCTTGGCAAACTGTTAGTAGGATGGAAGCAGAGCTGAGTACAGAGAGACAGCAGTGTGCATTTTGCCAGCTACCACAGCCTACAGATATTTGTTTCATTCCCAAGATTTGTGCAATACTGTTATACTCTGTGACTAATAACTTTTAAAAAGCTGAAATCATATCCTGCCAGACACTTTTACAGCAGCTATATATACAATCGCATATGGAACAATCAGATCACACAATTGCCCAAGCATATTGGCAATTAACCACATGCAATTTCTTCCCCTCTCCTAATCATCTCAACTCTTAAACACCCTTTGCCTTAAATCTCTTCTTGTCCCCACCTTAATCCATCCTTCTCTATCATTTTGAAGACCATTTCTACTCAGAATCTTGACGACATGAACAATCATCCCCTCCATTCTCCCCATCGCTTCAAACAAACACTTCTACCACCAAAACCAGAGACCCTGCAGATGCCAGAAATCCACAGCAACACACACAAAACGCAGGAACTCTAGAGAGGGAAAGGCTGTTGACGTTTCAGGCCGAGATCCTTCATTAAGACTGGAGAGAAAATCTGATAAAGGTCTCAGTCCGAAACATCAACTGTTTATTCTTCTCTGTAGATGCTGCCTAATTCTGCATCACCTCTCTGCATTGCAAAACACTCATTCCTCATTATTGCCTGTAACTTTTTAATTCAACAAAGCCCCCACATCAATTTGCATAAGGATCTTCAACAACATGAACCTCCAGTTGAGACAGGTACTGTTGGCAGCCACTTGGAACACTGGGAACACCACCGCCTAGCACCTATCTTCAAAATCAAAACACCATCCCAATCTGTGTGCATCTCACCAATCCTTCCTTATAATTCCAGCACTCCCCACCTAACAAAAAATATATTTACAGCATGATCCAGAGAATTTGCAGAAGCCCACGTACTCACACAAATTTTAAAAAATAAACTTTATTCATAATAAAAAAAATATACAATATAAGCAGTGCCAAGCTTTTTACATTCGTGGTTAATCGATTCAGTAGTGTTAACATATCTTTTTAAAGCATAGCACCATTGTTACTCATGTATAGGGGTATGAAGAGGGTTAAGACAAGCAGGCTATTTTCATGGAGGCTGGGAGAGACCAGAACTAGAGGTCATAGGTTAAGGGTAGAAGGTGAAATATTTAAAGGGACCTGAGGAGGAACTATTTCACTCAGAGAATGCTGGACTGTATTCAGAGATTTATTTTCAAACCTGGATGAGTATGCTGCAGATGCTGCTGACTTCATTAAAACCTGTGTGGATGAGTGTGCACCCACAAAGACTTACTGTACAGTCCCAAACCACAAGCTGCGGATGAACCGGGGGTACACCGTCTCCAGAAGGCTAGATCTGTGGCATTCAATTCTGGCGACCTAAGCGTGTATCAGAAAACCAGGTATGATTTGCGGAGGGGTATTTCAAGGGTGAAGAGACAATTTCGAATGAGGTTGGAAGCAACATCGGATACACAGCAACTCTGGCAGGGTCTGCAAGACATTATGTCCTACAAAGCAAAACCCAATAGCATGAATGGCAGCGATGCTTCACTACCAGATGAACTCAACACCTTCTATGCATGCTCAGAAAGGGAGAACACAACTACAGCTGTGAAGATCCCTACTGCACCTGATGACCTGATGGAAGGATGTGGAAACCATAGAAAGGGTGCAGAGGAGATTTACAAGGATGTTGCCTGGATTGGGGAGCATGGTTTATGAGAATAGGTTGAGTGAACTCGGCCTTTTTCCTTGGAGCGACGAAGGATGAGAGGTGACCTGATAGAGCTGTATAAGATGATGAGAGGCATTGATCGTATAAATAGTCAAAGGCTTTTCACCAGGGCTGAAATGGCTAGCACGAGACAGCACAGTTTTAAGGTGCTTGGAAGTAGATACAGAGGAGATGTCGGGTAAGATTTTTACGCAGAGAGTGGTGAGTGCGTGGAATGGGCTGCCGGCGACGGTGGTGGAGGCGGATACGATAGGGTCTTTTAAGAGACTCCTGGACAGGTGCATGGAGCTTAGAAAAATAGAGGGCTATGGGTAACCATAGGTAATTTCTAAGGTAAGGACATGTTCAGCACAGCTTTGTGGGCCAAAGGGCCTGTATTGTGCTGTAGGTTTTCCATGTTTCTAAACCAGAGGTCCATGAGCCAGTCCTTATCAGGGGATCAGAGGTGGAGAGGGTCAGCAACTTTAAATTAGATGTTATCATTTCAGAGGACCTGTCCTGGGTCCAGCGTGTAAGTGCAATTGTGAAGAAAGCACGGCAGTGCCTCTGCTGCCTTAGGAGTTTGCAGATATTTAGCATGACGTATAAAACTTTGTCAAACTTCTGTAGATGCATGGTGAAGAGTATATTAACTGACTGCATCATAGCCTGGTGTGGAAACACCAATGCCCTTGAATGGAAAATTCCACAAAATGTAGTGGATATGACCCAGTCTATCACGGGTAAAGCTCTCCTCACCATTGAGCACATCTACATGAAGCATGGTCACAGGAAAGCAGCATCCATCATCAGGGACCCTCACCACGCAGGTCATTCTCTCTTCTAGCTGCTGCCATCAGGAAGAAGGTACAGGAGCCACAAGACTCACACCATCAGGTTCAGAAACAGTTATTACTCCTCGACCATCAGACTCTTGAACCAAAGGTTTCACTCAACTTCACTTGTCCCATCATTGAAATGTTCCCACAGCCTATGGAATCACTTTCACGGAGAACAGGAATCACTACTGTTCTTGATATTTACTGCTTATTTATTTATTATTATTATTTCTTTCTTTTCATCTTTGGCACAGTGGTTGAACACACAAGTTGGTGAGGTCTTTCCTTGATTCTGTTATGGCTATATTTCTATTATGGATTTGTTGAGTATGCCCGTTGATGATGTTGACACATATGTACTTGGACAATAAATTTACTTTGAATTTTAAACTTCCTGAAGGGCCTGATTTGGTGTTGTAATGCCCCATGACTCTGCATGATCCCAGGAGCGATACATCATTGCAATGTTTGAGGGTTTTCCTCAGCTGACTCAGCCTCTCCATGTGTGATACTGAAAGGAGCCTAGACTATGGTTCTCCCCGACAGAATCTTAGCGTCGGCTGCACCGACCTTCAGTCCATTCCTTAGCATGTACTCTGGGAGCCTGGACTGCGCCAGCTGGTAGCACCTCCTTACGGTTATCTTGCTGTGCTGGAAGACCAACATGTTTCAGGGAGACCACAGCACCAAGAGATGGGCTACAAACAGTAACTTTGCCAGTTGCAACCATACTCCAAAAAATGTCAGAAATCTCTTCCATGTTTTTCTTCCCTTGCCCATCCTTCTTCAGTGTGGTCAGTTGCCTAAACTTGTGACACATTCTCTCCCAATTGCATAACGTGTATCTTTTTAATTGGCTGATTTATTGAATAAAAGGGTAAAAAGCAACTTCTCAGCAGCTTTGATATATCAAGGGTCAATTAAAACTCTGCCCCCTCGTTTTGGACTTTGAACTGCTGTTACTAGGTGACCATTACCCTGGCTCTCTTCCTGATTGGCTGGCATTGGTCAGCAGTCAGACTCACCAGGTGTGATTGGCTGCTTCCGGGCAGTGGCAGGATCAGCTCGGATTAGGGGACTGGGCCGGGCATATGGACGGTGAGGGCAGTGTAGAGTAGTTGGCGTAGATGGTGATAGCTGCTGTCCCACGGAGAAACAGTCAGGGGTGCAGGAGCTGGCTCAAGGTGAACCATGAGATGCAACAGGTACGTAAGTGGAGAGGGAGTGAATGATAATGAAATCCCTTGGAAAAGTTTGACTTGGATGCTGGATCACACCTGGTGCTGGGCATAGAACATTTGGAGCCATCTTATATAATTTTACTCCAAAGTCTGTTTCAGACAGTAAACTGAATTTAAAAATGCTCCCAAATCATTCTGGGACTAGCAAAGTGTTCAATTTGCTGTCAGGTCCAGTGAATAAATTATCCTTTAGCAGTGAACATAATACAGGTAAAATGAAACAGGTAATTTTGTTGTACCCTTCTTCTCTTAATTCCTCTTGTTCATTACCCACATCTCTTTATCTTACCTTTTATCTGTCTCGCTTTGTCCCCTCTCTCTGTCTGAATTTTCAGAATCAGATTCAGGCTAATTATCATTGACATATGTCATGAAATTTGTTGTTTTCTGGCAGCGGTAAGTACAAAAACAATACCTTAAAAATTGCTATAAGTTACAATAAGAAATATTTTAAAAAGTAGTGCAATAAGGGAGCAAAGGGTAAGGTAGTGTTCATGGGTTCACGAGTTCACAGGTTCATAGGTTCACGGGTTCATGGGTTCAAGGGTTCATGGGTTCACAGGTTCATGGATTTATAGGTTCACAGGTTTATGGGTTCACGGGTTCACGGGTTCCATTGACTGGTTCCCATTTAATGATTTTTTTTGTTTCCTGATGTTGCTCCCTATTTTTCTCTTCCCTCACTCGCTCCCTGTGCAGAGCAATACTTCTCTATCAGAACGCTAATTCACTGTTTGACCATTGAGTTCCACGCACAGAAGAGTGAGAAAGGAGGTAACACCCAAAAGGGATAACCAGCAGCAATAATCTTGCAGCTTAAACGGTTTCCATAATTGTATTATAATTGCATTTATGCTAATTTTATGGAAGCATGTGAAATTATGTGCCATTAAATTATTAATCAGAAATCGTAATACACTTTTATATTGTGTGAAAAATATTTGCAGTCCATTAAAAGCAAAGTACTGCATAATGCAAGTGTAATAGATTTTTCAGAGTTGTACATGAATTAATTTACACAATACTAGAGTAATTAAATGCTCAGGCAGAAATAATTTTATCCGTAATGGCTGTCAAATTAGATTATCAGCAGTATAACCCAATTAGTTATCAGAAATCTGAAAACACAGTGTTTATTTTGTATAATTTAAAAGTATGTCCAGCTTTGTTGTTCCTCCCCGCGCCCTGTGATGCATCGGGCAGCAACTTTGTCATTTGTTTAGAGTTTGTCTGTGTTTTTTTACGAGGCCGAATTGCTAGCTCGACACTCAACCTGCCACAGAGGGAAACCGTACAAGGAGCTGGGTGGATTCGAACCCAGGATCACTCATCTCTAAGCCCGGTGTGGATACTACTACGCCACCGGCCTGCTTACGTCCGGCTTTGGCCCTTGGGTGGAGGCGCATTTTGAAATGCAAACGCTGGATTTGCTTTGACCGATGTGTCTGCGTGCTGAGCCTCGACATCATTATCATTTTTAACTCTGATGAACAAACCTTGGGCTAGTGGAATCAAATGGGCAATAGACTCACAGATAGGAAGTCAGAAATAATGGAGAATGGTCATCTTTTTCAGTTTGGAGCATGGTAGATGTTCCTCTGAAGTCAGTGTTAGTGTCTAGGACTAATCAGTGGGGTGGCATCGTTGCATAGCGGTTAGTGCAGTGCCAACTATAAGATCACCACAGCCTGTGAGGAATTCTCCCTGTGACCACATAAGCTTCCTCTGGGTGTTTCAGTTCCCTCCGACATTCCAAAAATGTGCGAGTTAGTGTGAGCTGTGGGCATGCTATGTTGGTACCAGAGGCATGGCAATGCATGCCTGTACATCTCAGACTGTGTGTTGGTCATTGACGTAAGCAATCCATTTCACTGCATGCTTCAACGTTTTGGTGTATTTGTGACAAATAAACTACTATTACTACTACTACTACTACTACTACTACGTTGACTCAGGCCTAGGGGGCCGGCGTCAGGCACGATGACGGACTCTCCACTTCTCCCTCTCCCTCTTCAGTGTGTTCAGTTCATCTACATTAGCCATGCTGCTGTCTTCTAGGAGTGTGTTGACCATAGTCTTGGGAGGGTGCCCAGGGATCATCCTCCCATGCTTGGGCTCCCATATGATGACTAGGCTGGCAGGTAGCTCGGGGTGGCATAGACAGTGCCCCGCTAGTTGCAGTCTTCTCGCCTTGATTTTAGTGGAGAGTATCAGTAGGTTGTTATAGAGCTCGACATTCATCATGTGCTGTTGCCAACTAATGTCAAGAGCCATCTGGAGCATTCTTGTATAGCAACCATCTAGAGACTTTCGCATAGCCTTGGTGAGTGTCCACATCTCGCATCCGTACGTGAGAATGGACTCTATGACTGCTATGAAAAATAAAACTAATCTTTAATCTTTAGGACATTGGCCACAGCATTGTATTTCCTAATCTGTGGAATACACCAAGTATGATTAACAATGAGTAATATACTGCTGGAGGACACAGGTAAAGTGTGTGGGCAGATGTTATCAATATCCTTGTGCTGAGCTCCTGGAGCACAGAAAAAACAGCCGATGAAAGTTACTGTCTGTGACTTTCACAGAAAGAATGAGAGGTAATCTCAACCATATGTCACAATCTCAATGAATGTGGAAGCACGGCTGTCATGGTATATAACATTCTTGAAAGGGCGAGGCATTTTGATTGAAAAAATATACAAGAGAAATTGAGTATCATCTTCATAACTAGAGGATAAATATTAAGCAGGCTAAAAGTTAAGAAGTCCCAGTGCCTGATGGTTTGCATCCGAGAATCCGATTCGAATTGGCCACATAGATGTGTGGATATAGTCTCTCAAAAATACATTGGCATAAGTTTTTCATCATGCATGTGCATATGTGCATGTGCGTTCATGCATGTGCGTTCATGCATGTGCATACGTGCGTGTGCATATGTGCATGTGTGAGCATGTGCGTATGCTTGTGCATATGACAATAAACTCAACTTTGAACTGGCAGAGTACTGGAAGACTGCCAGTGTGATAATCTACTTCAAAAAGCATGGAAGACAGGAAGTGGGTAACTATGGGTCACTTTGCCTAACATTTACCATTGGAAAAATGCAGTATCGGTTAGATTTTTCTTTAGGCTGTAACTGGAGTCAAATGAACAGATCCTGTTCTTTAATTTAGGGAGACATACTACCAAAGGAGGCAGCTCAGAGATGATTTATGAGCACAAACAGATGAGGTTCTGCAGATGCTGGAAATCCAGAGCAACTCACACAAAGTGCTGGAGGAACTCAGCAGGTCAGGCAGCAGCTAAGGGGAGGAATAAATACGATAGCTGACATTCCAGGCTGAAATTAGGACTGAAAAGGACAGGGGAAGAAGCCAGAATATACAGGTGGGGGGAGGGGAGGAGTACTGCACGGTCCCAGGTTGATGGGGCTGTCTACCTTGAGCAGTTTGATGGGGCTGTCTACCCTGAGCAGGTTGATGGGGCTGTCTACCCTGAGCAGGGTGATGGGGCTGTCTACCCTGAGCAGGTTGATGGGGTTGTCTACTCTGAGCAGGTTGATGGGGCTGTCTACCCTGAGCAGGGTGATGGGGCTGTCTACCCTGAGCAGGTTGATGGGGCTGTCTACCCTGAGCAGGGTGATGGGGCTGTCTACCCTGAGCAGGGTGATGGGGCTGTCTACCCTGAGCAGGTTGATGGGGCTGTCTACTCTGAGCAGGTTGATGGGGCTGTCTACCCTGAGCAGGGTGATGGGGCTGTCTACCCTGAGCAGGGTGGGTTATCCACTCACTGGAATAGATTTGAACAGAGTTAGTTTTAGGAAAGTTGAATCGAAGGATATCACACCCTCCTACGTCCTCTGCAGATTATTACTCATTGTTAACCACAATACCAAACTCTGTGTCCTCCACTGATTAGGAAATATAATTCTGCAGTCTATGTTGAAGTCACTAATACTGACTTCAGGGGAGTGTTTACCATTCTCCTGACTGTGTACCATTATTCTCTGCTTTCTGATTTCCTATTTGACTGAGAGACTGCTTTCAAACTTTGGATAATAGGTACAAGAGGGATAGGAGAAAAAAACTTAAATGACTCAGAGTAGATATGATCTGGAATTTGGTGCCTGTGACGATGGTGGAACACAGTTAATCATTGACTTCAAAAGAGATCTGAATAGGCCCTTGAGGGGAAAGAATTTAAAAGTCCTTGGTCTCTATTTCCCATATTTCCAGTTTTCATGTTTCTTAATGTTAGGGAGTAACAATGCCAGTCAAAAAGTTATATGTCAGATACAATAGGCATGAGAACCAGAATGCATTCACTCTGTAATATGTAATAGACTGCAGGCTCCCAGCTCACTGCTGAGTATTCCAGGGATGTGCTTTGGAAGCTAACAGGACCATCTCTTCTATTGACACTTTACTGAGATGCTTTGTTTAATAACCTAACACCCACTGATGCTCTAAGAATACTGAAACCAATCTTGGGAGCGGGCCACCCTGGTTTTGTACCGTTGTGAACTACCAGGGAAATAATAGGTGCATGTTTATGTTAGTTGAGCTACATTGAAATTCTACAGTGTGAGGTCAGGGAAGGAGCCCAGAATGGCAATCCAAACAATTAGCACACGTTGATAGGCATTTATTGTCTGTCAATCAATATTTGCGACATCTGTGTATTGAGAAAACACTAAATCTAGTGGCTAAAAAAGGCTAGTTTGGGTGTCGGTATTCCCTACAAAGGTGTTTGAATGATCACAGATGTTCTAATCAGTTGAGACATTTTGTAGTTGTAAATATGCAACTCTACATGATTCTGTGTGCACACAAATACTGAAATATGTATTAGCAACATGTGTTACATTCATGCTAAAGAATATAGATCTTTGCTCTTTGAGTTGATTATCCTGAGAGATACTTTCATCAGGGCCTCTTCCTGACTGTCTGCTTGTGCTCAGTAAAGACTTGTTATATTTATAGTTCTGGTTTCCATGTGGCCCATTCAAAATCACAACACTTTACAATAGGATAAGATGTTATTTCTTTCTTTCTTTTTCAATCTTTTTATTAATTTCATAGAATGAAAACATAACATAGCAATATTACAAATAGTAGGAGATACATTGTTACGGTCAAAATAAATAATTGTAAGACCAAATAGTGTAAATTGACAAAACTCCCAATCGTGTAGAATAGGAATGAATAATACAAAGCAAAAAAAACTGAAAAAAAAATGAAAAAGAAAAAAAAGAAAAAAAAAACCCTGTCCCCCCAAAAAAACTAAACTAAACAGAATTAGTCAACTAAACTAAAGACTTGGGTAGTACTAACAACGTAAAAATGGTAAAGAAGAAAACCTTAGTGTCGGCAACTCCATTCCTCTCAACCAGCAGTACAGAGAGAGTAAACAAGTTTGGAAATGGTCAAGTTACATCAAATGAAAATGCTGAATAAATGGCCTCCAAGTTTTTTCAAATTTATTGGAAGGGTCATAAACCGCACTTCTAATTTTTTCCAAATTCAAACACACCATAGTTTGTGAAAACCAGTGAAATACAGTAGGAGGGTTAATCTCTTTCCAATTCAGCAAAATAGATCTTCTAGCCATTAGAGTAAGAAATGCAATCATCCTACGTGCTGAAGAGATTAAACAACTTGAATCTATCATTGGTAATCCAAAGATAGCAGTAATTGGGTGAGGTAATAAGTCTATATTCAAAACCGTTGAAATAATGACAAAAATATCTTTCCAATATTTTTCCAACAAAGGACATGACCAAAACATGTGAGTTAAAGAAGCTATCTCGTAATGACATCTATCACATATAGGATTAATATAAGAGTAATAACGAGATAGTTTATCTTTGGACATACGAGCCCTGTGCACTACTTTAAACTGTATCAACCTATGCTTAGCACATACAGAGGATAAATTAACCAATTGAAGAATTTTTTCCCATTTTTCAGTCGGTATATTAATCTTAAGTTCTCTTTCCCAATCAGCTTTAATTTTATTGGAAACATCAGAGGATAAATTCATAATTATATTATATATAATTGCTACAACACTTTTCTGAGAAAGATTTAAATCTAAAATTTTTTCCAAAGTGTCCATTGGATATGGGTGTGGAAAATTAGGAGAAACAGTAATTAAGAAGTTTCTAATCTGTAAATATCTAAAAAAGTGAGATCTGGGTAAGTTATATTTATTAGAAAGTTGATCAAAAGACATGAAACAATTATCCAAAAATAAATCACGAAAACGTATTATACCTTCGGTTTTCCAATCAAAGTAACCTTTATCCATAGTGGAAGGTTGAAAAAGGAAATTAGATAAGATAGGACTTGCTAAAATAAATTGATTAAACCCAAAAAATCTTCGAATTGAAACCATATACGTAAAGTGTGCTTAACTATTGGATTATTCATTTGTTTATACAATTTAGAAAAAGTAAAAGGAAGCGAAGTTCCTAAAACCGAACCCAAGGAGAACCCTTGTAAAGAATTACATTCAAGATTTACCCAATGTGGATTTAAAGGTACATCCAAAATTTCGTAACCAAAATTTTAAATATTGTATATTAATTGCCCAATAATAGAATCTAAAATTTGGGAGGGTAAGCCCCCCCCCCTCATTTTTGGGTTTCTGTAAATACTTTTTACTTAACCTAGGATTTCTGTTCTGCCATATATATGAGGAAATTTTTGAATCTACGCTATCGAAAAAAGATTTTGGGATAAAAATTGGAAGCGATTGAAATACATATAGAAATTTGGGCAAAATAATCATCTTAATAGCATTAATTCGGCCAATTAAAGACAAAGAGATTGGTGACCATTTAATAAACAGAAGCTTAATCTGATCAATTAAAGGTAAAAAATTAGCTTTAAATAAATCTTTATACTTTTTCGTAATTGTTATCCCTAAATATATAAATGAATCAGTAACCAATTTAAATGGTAAACGTCCATAGATAGGTACCTGCTTATTTAAAGGAAATAATTCACTCTTATTAAGATTCAATTCAATTCAAGATTCAATTTATTTTGTTATTTTGTTGCATCAAGACTTAAGCCAAAACGGTATGTTATGCCCAAAGGTTCTCAGATTCAGTTCACATAGACAGAAAGACACACAAACTCCGATTATCCACTTAGAACTACAAACCTATGTTTATTCGTAGCAAACAGAGGAAGCATTAAATACTTACCTAGGTACGTTCGGGCCCCTCACTCTGCAGCCCACCTCCCACTCGATCTGTGGTGCTGTTCAAGGTGAGCCCTTAAAGAACGATCCGGAAGCCCCCTTGACTGCTCTGCTTTTCACCGTTTCCACTGATATGAAATGTTGAAGTAAATGGACCAATTCGTACATTAGCACCAGCTCAAACCACTAACCAGAATGAATCATCACTTGTCTCTGCTCTTCATGAGTACCCCAGCCATTCCCACGGTAGCATCGCATCCTCGTGGCTGAATTCTCATTGTGCTCATCTGTTACGCTCAACTCCACAGTGGTGGGGAGGTACTTGACAACCACAAAGATGAACTCTTTTCAACACTTTCCACACCTCGACTATCACAACCCCATTACACCCAGCTCACAGTCTTCAATACAACCCCCACAGGCGCCCCAACATATTACAAACAAATCACAAAACTGTAAGCATAAAGGCAAAATGGCTATCGTAACACCCCAGTGCACTATGGTAAATCTCCAGCCCCCTGGGGCTCCAAAGGGCCATCAAGGTGTAACAGTTATGGAACTGATATCCTATATGATCTGCTGACTGTCGGATATGGTCAGCCAAATCTGTTACAATCTCTGACTTTTACACGCAAGATTCCTGCCCTATTACAGCACAGCTGCCTCCTTCCTTTGCCAGGACATAACCCAGTCATTCTATTCTGTCTGAGGCCATTGAGATGACCTCCCTTGATAACTGGGCACTAAAGGCAAGCTGGTCTTGGGACTCGGGGCTCAGGGGAGTGGAAAAGAAAGCATTGGCCAAATCCACTGTAGCACACCAATCCATGTCTTCCACAATGCCACTACATCTGGGACAGCCACTGTGTGGGGTGGGGCAACCTTATTCAATTGCCGAAAGTCTATTGTTATTAGACACGTTCCACCCCACCTCTTCTGCTCCAGCCACAGTGGGCTACTGTCAGGGGATGTTGCCGGCCGAATAACCCCCTCCGTCAACACTGCTTCCACTGTTTCCCTGATCTCTTTGAGGTCACCCGGGATGCGGTACTCTTTGGAGTTCACCAGCTCGGTTGGAGGTGGGATTACAGAGGTCCCCCTTTTGGCCAGTCCCACCAGTACTGCTGCCCAAATCACCCCATAAATAAAATGTTCCTTATCTGTCTACAGAGATCTAGCTTTCCCCATATTCATATCCAAGATGCACTTGGGCCCTGACATAGGTTCTGAGTGTTCTGAGTCCCTACTGTAACTGGCCAGGCCAGGGCAAGTGACTCTCCCAGTCCTTCGACCATCAGCTGGGGACCTCTCCATTCAACCGGGCTTCCTGGGATAATAGTGTGTTTGGCCCCGGTATTGACTAATGCCATTCCTTACTGTGCATTTCCCTTTTCCCAATGTACTGCATTAGGTAGGTAAAGCCTCAGGACTTTCGGCTGGGAAATGTCACCAACCAGTGCGGGGAGCCTTAGCTACATCCCTATGGGAGTGAGGCACCAACCAGTGCCGGGAGCCTTGTCTACATCCCTATGGGAGTGAGGCTGGAGAGTGCCACCTACTGCTGGAGTCCTGCTGCTGCAGGTTATGGAGAGCTCTTAACAACACCTCAAGGAGGTGTAAGGAGGGCTCCTTCTCCCCCTGTTGGTTGGGAAATCAGCAGAGTTCCCCTTTCCCCATGCCCCCTCCCCGCCCCACAACTCCTCGCCATTCTTATTTTGAGAATGGTTTTCCCATAAAGCATACAAGGGCAGTTGTGGGTATCCCATCCACCCATTTCTTTAGGATGCCTGTCTTGAGCAGGCCCAAAAACATCTCCTTATGGGTAAGGCAGGACCCCTCTATTCTGTTTCTCTACCTCCCTCACCTGGCTGCATCCCGTCTACATCTTCAACCTCTCCAATCGCCCATTCCACTGTTTTCTCTTCCATTGACCCTTAAAAGGGGAAGTTTTATTCCTTTCAGATGGGGGATGCTATTTTTACCAGGTGTCTGACCATGGTCGAGTGAGGTCTCGATGCTACAGTGGGCCGTCCCCACCCTCATAAATCCCAGTGATCAGGGCCCACTGACAGAGAGCCTTTGCCCCCACCCCACTGCGTTCCACTTTTCTAAATTTTAAATCCCAGTCTAAGAGGCAGGGATACTCAACCTTCACAGTGGCCGTCACTCTGTCCAACAAAAACCTTTCCTCCCTGATCTTTCCCTGTAGGGCAATGGTTACCCCATGGTCTGATGACAATGCTCCCAGGCATCCCATTTCCTGAAAGGATCAGATCACTCCACCTCCTCCCAGGTCCCACCTAACAAACATGCAGTTAATGGTTGTCCTGACAAAGTTAGGGGGAGTTCTAACTGAGGTAAATAAAACTTAATTCAGATCTATACAGAGCAGAAAACACTGAGCGGGTATACAAGAGATGAAGTTGGGGAGGCAGGTTAAACACTCTGGGATGTTTAGGCATTTGGAATTCCCTACCTGAGAGGGCAATGCAGGTGGACTGCGGAATGGACAAGGGGGGAAGGGGGGGGGTAGAAATTACCAGAAGCTGGAGTAATCGAAGTTCATACCATTAGATTGGAGGCTACCCAGAGAGAATATAAGGTGTTGCTCATCTGGTCTGAGAGTGTTCTCATCGTGTCAGTGGAGGAGGGAGCAACACCTCATATTCTGTCTGGGTAGCCTCCAACCTGATGGTATGAGCACCGATTCCTCTAACTTCCAGTAATTTTTCTCCCTCCCCCTTCCCTCTTCTTCCATTCCTCACTCTGGCTCCACTCTTACCCCTTCTCTTCTCTTCATCTGCCTATCACCCACCCCTCCTCCCATGGTCCACTTTCCTCTTTTATCAGATTTCGTCTTTTTCATCCCTTTACCTTTGCCACCTATTCATCTCCCAGTTTCTCACTTCACCCCCCCCCCCAACCTGGCTTCACCTGTCACCAAATAGCTTACCTTCCTTCCCCTCCCCCCAATGTCTTATTCCGGCTTCTTTCCCCTTCCTTTCCAGTCCTGATGAAGCGTCTCAGCCCAAAAGGTTGACTCGTTATTCCTCTCCATAGATGCTACCTGACCTGTTGAGTTCCTCCAGCATTTGGTGTGAGTTACTCTGGAGTCCCAGCATCTGCAGAATCACATGTGTTAGTGAATACTCTGCCGAGGCAGGTACATTAGGAACATTGAAGAGACTCATACACAGGCACTTGGATGAATGAAAAGTTGAGGGCTACGTAGGAAGGGAAGGTTAGAGTAGGTTAAAAGTTTGGGACAACATTGTGGGCCAAAGGGTCTGTACTGTGCACTATGTCCTACTGTCTGTTCATGTTGAAGGCTGGGACAGGCTAGAGGGGCTGAGTGGCCAATTCCTGAATTATTTTGTTCCTATTCCACCCTTTTTGTTAACCTTCAGGTTTGTGACTTCAGTTAGGTGTTGCCTTGCATCATCAGCCTCGTTTGTCCAGTCTCACGTCCTCAGTCAAACAGGAAAATATGGGATGTCACTGCATGTATTACTCAGGCAGAGCTATTCTCTGATTCATTGATTCTCTAGCAGTCAGCGTTCCCTCAAATTTTTGTTAGAGCTGCGTGAACCAACCATTGCTCTGAGCAGGATATTTTTACACCCCTGAAAACTGCGCGGCATGTTAAATTTTTTTTGTCATATGTATACTATAAATATTTAGAATGAAAATTGAGAAATCGCATCCTTTTGATTGTATTTATTAATTAAAGGTTATAATGAAATACTGGGCTAGCTAGTGGTGTGGTGGCATCAGCACTGGCCTTCAAAGCAGATGGTCCTGAGTTCGAATCCAGCCGGGTCCCAACCTGGGCAGCAGCAGTATCAGTGTGGAAGAAAGGCCTGGTAATCTACTTCTATGTGTTGCTATGGGGACCCTGGACAACTGCACTATTCATGAGTCAATGATGATTTGACGGCACTCAACAGCAACAATGAAATACAATAAAGAAAATCTTTCACGTTTCGTAAACTCTTTCTCGTCTGTCCAGTTTAGTTTCGTATACAAATAAAAGATATGTCTTAATCCTCATTACTTCATCCAAATTGTTCACTTCTAGTCTGTTTCTGGATTTATATTTGATTGAATTCATAAGACTGAATCCATGTTTGCAGTCAGAACTGGAAGCTTGAAATGTTCCAACAATGTCAACAGGCATTGACAGTTCTTCAAATTCTTCATTTCTAAGCACATAGTTCAACATATCACTGAATGTCTTAATTGAACCAATCTTAACTTCCTCAGAAATGACAAATTTGGAATCACAATGTTGCTGTAAAATTTTTGAGGCAAAGGTTTTGTCGTAGTTTGTAACAGTAGCTGAGTACTTTTTTGTCAGTGGTATAATATTCTCTTTTCCAAATTCAAAATTGATTGCATTTGCAATTTGCTATTCTCTTAACTCATCAACAGGAAATCTATTATGCACGCGATTACACGCACATTGAGTGAATTGAATAATAGGTGCAGTATCGATGTCAGAATTTATAGATGCAAGCAGATCTTTCACCTTGTCACTCCGCGTTCAGCGTGTCTACAGTTTTTTAACAATGAGTACTGACTTCCATTCTATGTCTATTGTTACAACTTGTAACAATATTGTAATGTGAAACACTGACAATGTAAAAAGATTGAAGCTCTAAAATGTTTCAAAGTGAGGATTGTGGTATGTTTATTATTTAGGAAAGTTATTCATTAACATTTACACATATTCATCAACACATAATTAATTACAGAGTATTTCACATTTAAAGTGCCTATAAAAAGTATTCACGCCCTCCTTTGGAAGTTTTCATGTTTTATTGTTTTACAGCACTGAATCACCATGGATTTAATTTGGCTTTTTTGACACTGGTCAACAGAAAAATACTCTTTCATGTCAAAGTGAAAACAGACCTCTACAAAGTGATCTAAATTAATTACAAATATGAAACACAAAATAATTGGTTGTATAAGTATTCACCCATTTCAAGTCAGTATTTAGTAGATGCACCTTTGGCAGAAATTATAGCTTGAGTCTGTGTGGATAGGTCTCTATCAGCTTTGCACATCTGGACACTGCAATTTTCCCCATTCTTTACAAAACTGCTCAAACTCTATCGGATTGCACGGGGATTGTGAGTGAACAGTCCTTTTCAAGTCCAGCCACAAATTCTCAATTAAATTGAGGTCTGGACTCTGACTTGGCCACTCCAGGACACTAACTTTGTTGTTTTTAAGCCATTCCTGTGTAGCATTGGCTTTATGCTCAGGGTCATTTTCTTGCTGGAAAACAAATCTTCTCCAAAGTCTCAGTTCTCTTGCAGACAGCATCAGGTTTTCCTCCAGGATTTCCCTGTATTTTGCTGCATTCATTTTACCCTCTACCTTCACAATTCTTCCAGGGCCCGCTGCAGTGAAGCATCCCCACAACATGATGCAGCCACCACCATGCTTCACAGTAGGGATGGAGTGTTTTTGATGATGTGCACTGTTCGACTTATGCCAAACATAGTGTTTAATTTGATGGCCAAAAAGCTCAATTTGGTTTTCATTAGACAACAGAAGCTTATTCCAGCTGGCTTCAGGTAAACTCTGCCCGAGATTTCATGAGAGTTTTTTTTTTCAACAGTGGCTTTCTCTTAGCCAGTCTCGCATAAAACTATGACTGGTGAAGCATCTGGGCAACAGTTGTATGCACAGCCTCTCCCATCTCAGCCACTGAATCTTGTAACTCCTCCAAAGTTGTCATAGGTCTCTTAGTGGCCTCCCTCACTTGTTACTTCTTGCACAGACACTCGGTTTTTGAGGATGGCTTGCTCTAGGCAGATTTACAGCTGTGCCATATTCTTTCCATTTCTTGACGATTGAGTTAACTATACCCTAAGGGATACTCAGTGACTTGGAAAATTTCTTGTATCCATCTCCTGATTTGTGCTTTTCAATAAACTTCTCACAGAGTTGCTTGGAGTGTTCTTTTGTCTTCATGGTGTAGTTTTTGCCAGGATACTGACTCACCAGCAGTTGGACCTTCCAGATACAGGTGTATTTTTACTACATTCAATTGAAACACCTTGATTGCACACAGGTCTCCAAAACAGATCTCCATTCAAATAATTATGTGACTTCTAAAACCAATTGGCTGTGCCAGTGATGATTTGGTGTGTCATATTAAAGGGGGCAAATACTTATGCAATCGTTTTATATTTGTAATTAATTTAGATCACTTTGTAGAGATCTGTTTTCACTTTGACACAAAAGAGTCTTTTTCTGCTGATCAGTGTCAAAAAAGCCAAATTAAATCCACTGTGATTCAGTGTTGTAAAACAATATAACGTGAAAACTTCCAAAGGAGAAGAATACTTTTTATAGGCACTGTAAAGTGACATAGATTTCAAAATTACATTTAGCATAACTTTAAAATTATATTAAGTTTATATAAACAAAAATTCCAGCTGCGTGGAAACAAAGGCTATGTGCGCGGGGGCATTCCAGTCACTGTGTGGCTGCGCTCCAGCACGACTTAGAAGGAACAGTGCTAGCGGTCAAATCAGAACATAGCTATTCACTTAGCAACTTGCTTGCAAGTTAAATGGATACCATAGTGGAAAATCCCTAAAAATGTTGAGTCTCTGGAGCTTTACTGATCACCTGTAAAGACTGTCTGAGTGGAATCAGGAATCGCATGCAGGTTTCAATTGTTTAGTCTGTCTCTCTCAAGTCATGGGATCACTGGTACAAAGAGAAACAATCATCTGTGGGTAGCAATACAGCTGAACTTCGTCTGTCTACGTAAATACCGTACAAGCTATTCTATTCTAGACTGTGAGTGGAAGTGTATATATTACAGCATATTGGTGCAGGAATTACATTGGTGTGTTTAGTCATGCAAAGGTCAGTTTAGACTCCATCAACAGTACAAAAACAGGACATACAGAAGAAGTTAAATGGCTTGAACTGAAACTTCTATCATACAGATTCATCTTAATTTTCTCTTACTCCCCTTTCTGTTTCCTTTAATGTTGATTTTTCCCTGGGTATGCTTCTGTGGAAACTGATATACCTCAGCATTTTCATGTCATTAAATATGAGCAGCTATTCACACATTGTCAGCATTGGATCTGAAATTTGTTCACTTCCTGTTCCCGCTTATCTTAGTGAGAGCTACATATTCGTTGAATGTTTGGGTCGGAGGTTGATGGGTTTTTGATTGGTGGGGGCATCGGGATTAGCGGGGAAGGCAGGCAAGTGGGGTTGTGGGGGAATGAATCAGCTGTGACTCAAAGGGTTAAACGGCCTAGTTCTGCTCCAATATCTTATGGTCTGTGGTCTTATATTTAGCAGGTCAGACAGCAGTCCAGTTAAACCACATTCGCAATCCACGTCAATAGCCATCAGAACTGGGAAGTGCTAGCAGGTAGCAAGTTTTAAGATAAGGAAAGTTGAGAAAGAGCAGAGATGCAAGTAGTGAAAATATTCTCCACCACGCACCTATAGGAGTTTGTCAGAGTTTTAGATGTTCTTCCGCGTCTTTGCAAATTCCTAAGGAAGTAGAGGTGCAGCCGTGTGTTCATAATTCCACTTACGTATGTGCTGGACCCAGGACAGATCTTCTGAAGTGATAACAATGAAGAATGTAAAGTTGCTGACCCTCTCCAGCTCTGATCCCTGATGAACACTAGTTCCGGCTTCCTCCTGACGCTGAGTGAGAAGTTGTTATTGTGGCACCAGTCAGTCAGATTTTCAATCTCCCTCCTATATGCTGATTCATCACTATCTTTGATTTGGCCATCGGCAGCGGGGCTGTGCTTAGCCTCACAGTGTGAAGTGAGCAGAGCAGAGGTATGGTGTAACTGTGCTAGGAGATTGTGGAGGAGATGTTGTTGCCATCCAAACTGACTGGGGTCTGCAAGTGATTAAATCAAGGATCCAGTTGCACAAGGGGGTATTGAGGCCTAGGTCTTGGAGCTTATTGATTAGTTTTGAAGGGATGGTGGTTTTGATTGTGGAGCTGTAGTTCAAAAAGAGCATCTTAATGTATACATCTTTGCTGACCAGATGTTCTGCGACTGAGTGAAGAGGCAACGCAATGGATATTGTGCCGGTAGGCAAGTGGATCCAAATTGTTTCTCAGGCGGGAGTTGATCACCAATCTCTCAAGGCACTTCATCACCGTGGATGTAAGTCCTACTGGACGATAGTCAATGAGGCAGGTTACCATATCGTTCTTCAGCACCGGTATCATTGAAACCTGCTTGAAGCATGTGGGTGCCTCAGACTGCCCTAGCGAGAGGTGAACACTCCAGCCAGTTGGCCAGCACAGGTCTTTAGTTCTTGGTCAGGCACCCCATCAGGGCCAGACGCTTTCCATGGGTTCACACTCCTGAACGATGGTCTCACGTCAGCCTCAGAGACTGAAATCACAGGGTCATCAGGGCTGTAGGAGTTTGTGAAGATTCCTCCATGTTTGGTGGTGAAAATGAACATAGAAGGCATTGAACTCATCTGAGAGGGAAGCCTTCTTGTCACACGTGTCACTTGGTTTTACTTTGTAGGAGGTGATAGCATTCAAGCCCTGCCAAAGCTGTCGAGCATCCTTCAGTGATTCAAGTTTGGTCCAGAACTGCCACTTCACACATGAGAAAATTTTCCGGTGATCATACCTGGCGCTCTTATATTGGTTGGGCGAGGCTGACTCGAGGGTTGAGGTGTGTGGATATGATGCACAGTTGGGGTGAGGTTAAGGTATATTCGAGGGAAAGTGGTTGGAGTGACGTTGAGGTATGTTTGAGGTGGAGTTGGAGCTGGAGCAGAGTGGAGTGGAAGAGTTTCGGAACCCATCCATCTAAACGTCCAGGAGTTTGTTAGGTGTGTTCAAGAAGGTTTCCCAACACAATATATAGATAAGCCTACAAGAGGAGAGGCTGCACTTGATCTGGTATTGAGAAACGAACCTGGTCAGGTGTCAGTTCTCTCAGTGGGAGAGCATTTTGGAGACTGTGATCACAACTCTATCTCCTTTACCATAGCATTGGAGAGGGGTAGGAACAGACAAGTTAGGAAAGCTGTCAAGGGCAGGTTGTGCCTTATGAGCCTGATTGAATTTTTTGAGGATGGGACTAAACACATTGATGAAGGTAGAGCAGTAGATGTAGTGTATATTGATTTCAGCAAGGCATTTGATAAGGTACCCCATGCAAGGCTTATTGAGAAAGTAAGGAGGCATGGAATCCAAGGGGACATTATTTTGTGGATCCAGAACTGGCTTGCCCACAGAAGGCAAAGAGTGGTTGTAGATGGGTCGTATTCTGCATGGAGGTCGGTGACCAGTGGTGTGCCTCAGGGATCAGAACTGGGACCCCTACTCTTCATGATTTTTATAAATGACCTGAATGAGGAAGTGGAGGGATGGGTTAGTAAGTATGCTGATGGCAGAAAGATTGGGGGTGTTGTGGATAGTGTGGAGGGCTGTCAGAGGTTACAGCGGGACATCAATAGGATGCAAAACTGGGCTGAGAAGTGGCAGATGGAGTTCAACCCTAGTAAGTGTGAAGTGGTTCATTTTGGTAGGTCAAATATGATGGCAGAATATTGTATTAATGGTAAGACTCTTGGCAGTGTGGAGGATCAGAGAGATCTTGGGGTCCCAGTCCATAGGACACTCAAAGCTGCTGCGCAGGTTGACTCTGTGGTTAAGAAGGCATATGGTGCATTGGCCTTCATCAACCATGGGATTGAAGTTAGGAGCAGAGAGGTAATGTTGCAGCTATAGAGGACCCTGTTCAGACTCCACTTGGAGTACTGTGCTCAGTTCTGGTCACCTCACTACAAGAAGGATGTGGAACCCATAGAAAGGGTGCAGAGGAGATTTACAAGGATGTTGCCTAGATTGGGGAGCATGCCTTATGAGAATAGATGAGTGAACTCGGCCTTTTCTCCTTGGAGAGACAAAGGATGAGAGGTGACCTGATAGAGGTGTATAAAATGATGAGAGGCATTGATTGTGTGGTCAGTCAGAGGCTTTTTCCCAGGGCTGAAATGACGAGCACGAGAGGGCACAGTTTTAAGATGCTTAGAAGTAGGCACAGAGGAGATGTCAGGAGTAAATTTTTTATGCAGAGGGTGGTGAATGTGTGGAATGGGCTGCTGGCGGCGGTGGTGGGGGCAGGATCAATAGGGTCTCTCAAGAGGCTCCTGGATAGGTACATGGATCTTAGAAAAACAGAGGACTATGGATAAGCCTGGGTAATTTCTAAAGTAAGGACATGTTTGGCACAGCATTCTGGGCCGAAGGGCCTGTATTGTGCTGTAGGTTTTCTATGTTCTATGTTCTATTAACTCTTATCTTGTTATTTAATGCTCGTTATTTATTGTTATTTATCTATTATCTCTACTTACACAGTTTGTTTACTGTTTATAGTTCCTGATGTTTACAGTTTACAGATACTGTTTACAGTTACTGTTCTATAGAATGCCTGGAGAGATGGAATCTCAGGGTTGCATGTGGTGACATGTATGTACTCTGATAATAAACTTTACTTTTAGTTTTGGTGTTACATCATTCTGGACATGATCTTAATACTACGGCTTCAGGCAAATTAAATTCTGCCTGGATCAGTGATCATCTGTCATATTGGCTCAGATTGCTTATGTCAGGGTAAGTTTTTTTACGCAGAGAGAGGTGAGTACGTGGAATGGGCTGCCGGCGATGGTGGTGGAGGCAAACACGATAGGGTCTTGTAAGAGACACCTGGATAGGTACATGGAGCTTAGAAAAATAGAGGGCCATGGGTAACCCTAGGTAATTTCTAAGGAAAGGACATGTTTGGCACAGCTTTGTGGGTCGAAGGGCCTGTATTGTGCTGTAGGTTTTCTATGTTTCTATAAACCACGAGCAAGGTTTGATCAATCTGAGTGCCGGGCCAATTTGGAAAGGTTGGGTATGGGCTCAATCATGGCAGAGGGGTCCAGGCCCAGAGCATATCGATGCGGTGGGACCCAGGTCCTAGTGAGTGGGACAATCTGGAGTTTGGACAATTTCAGCACTGGGCCGGATGAAATGAGATGGAAGGGTGTCGGGACTGGAGATGAGGGCTAGAGCAGGTCTACTTGCTGCTCCATGATGTTTACTCTACTCTCCTCAGTGCTGAGGTTGATGCCGTGTCCTGCTCCAGGCTTTGTGTCCGCGAGCTCCACGATGATTCGCTCTGCTGTGTGATAAATTGAGGCTGCGGTTACGGGCCTACTCCAGCTGCCCCGGACTCGGGCCTATGGATTCAGTTTGTTCTGAGTGTTGTTGCTTGCTGTTATTGTTTGCATAATTTGTGTCTCTTTCTCTCTCTCTGCACATTAGGTGTTGTTTTTTTTTAACAGGTTTCTTTTGGACTTATTGTTTTGTGGTTGTCTGTAAGCATCTCAAAGTTGTATAATTTATACATATTTTGGTAATAAATGTACTTTGAACTTTGAACTTTGAACTTGCTTGGTCACCAGACCTGATCTGGCCCTCAGCAGAGTGTGGATCTCAGGGTTTATCCAGGGCTTCTGGTTAGGGAAGACTCTGAATGATTTTGTGGGGACACACTCGTCAACGACTGTTTTTATTAAGTCCTACACAGCCATGATGTATTCATTCAGATCTTCTGATAGGTCTTTGAACATGGTTCAGTCCACAGACTCAAAGCAGCTCCTCCACCTCCCGTGACCACCTCTTTGTTGTCCTTATCCCTGGAGCCTTGTTCTTGGGCACGAAGATTGGGCACATGGCTAAGTGGTTAAGGCGCTTGTCTAGTTACCTCAAGGTCGCTAGTTCGAGCCTCAGCTGTGGCAGCATGTTTGTGCCCTTGAGCAAGGCACTTAATCACACATTGCTCTAGTCTGTGCGAGGAGTGGCGCCCCACACGGACTTCCAATCTGCGCCTTGTAAGGCATGAAAATGCCCAATGCAGGCCTCACATGGTTTAGTCAATGTTCCCTCCCCATGTTCTTTCGTCTCTGCCTTTATGCAGGTAAGCGAAGGACAGCCAAGTGATGTGGACTAGGCATGGAATGGTCGGTATTCTTCACTGTAGTATAGCTGGGTTTGAGAGTTTTGGAATCCCTGGTGCTGCAGATTATATGCTGATGATAATTAGGTAGAGACTGAAGTTCCCTACTATGATTTGAAATGCTTCGGGGTGGACTGTTTCTTGTTTGGTGATGGTAGTATTCAGTATCTTGAGTGCCTGATTATGTCAGCTTTTGGCAATATGTAAACTGCAGTCAGGATCACAGAGGAAAACCTTCTTGGTAAGTAGAATGATTGGCACTTAATCATTAGACATTCCAGATCAAGGGAACAAGAGCGAAACAAGACCACTGCTTCCAAGCACCACAAAGAGTTTATCATGAAACGCCACCTTTTGCCTTCTCTGAATCAGCAGTCCAGAGAATGGGGTTGAGGGAAGGCAGGAATGGGGTTAAGAGGGATAATAAATCAGCCATGATGGAATGGTGGAGCAGACTTGATGGACAGAATGGCCTAAATCTTCTCCTCTATTTTATGGTCTTTGGTCTTACTGGGGAATACAGAGGCATGAACTGAAGCAAGTATTCCCTGCGGGGTGAAGGTACTGTATAACTTTTGATGCGCTACAAACAGGTATCGAAAAATAAAATACTGGAAGTACTGCACCATCAACCTGAAATGTTAGCTCACTCCTGAGGAAAGCAGCTCTTACAAGTGCCAATGACATTTTTCAACGAGAGAGAGTTCGACCATCTACTCCTCATATTCAACATTGCAAGTCCCCAACCATCAATGTCCTAGAGTCACCATTCAACAGAATCCCAAATGGACGAGCAAAATTCCCACCTCGGTCAGCTTATCACCTTCAATACAACGTGGGATTTCATCTCGAAACCCTAGACTCTGCTCATGTTAGATTTCTTGGTCCGAGTTTCCAGGTGGGACAGATAGATTACCACATTTCTGTGGGACTCCGCACTGCTCGTTTCTACGTCCTACCCAAGATCCATAAATCTGACTGTCCAGGTAGTCCATTCTTCCTGCCTTCTCCTACACCACTGAACTCGTGTCCACATACCTTCATGCCATTTTATCCCCCTTGGTTCAGTCCCTTCCCACCTACTGCCACAATGCTTTCAATCTCCTCAACAGCTTCCAATTCCCTGGTCCTGATTGCTCAGGTCCCTTAAGGCTGCCATAGCCAGTGTGAGGATATGCTCCCACTCATGGGGAAGGCTCTGGAAGGAAAAATCCAGAGCTGGAGTCCCTAAGGCAGTCCTATGTTGAGTTCAACACTGACGGGCAATCCCTGTGGTGCCGCTGGTGTCACAGTGTGTTGGTCTCAGCTGTTTATTGGGATTCAACCTCTTACTTTGGCAGTCTGAGGTAGGGACCTGCTTCAAGCAGGATTTACTTTTACTGGTGCCCCAGAAGAGCATGGAAACCTGCCTCAGTAACTATCATTCAGCAGCATTTACATCCACAGTGATGAAGTGATTTAAGAGGTTGGTGATGAAACATATCAACTCCTGCTTGAGAAACAATTTGGATCCACTCCAATTTGCCTACTGGAGCAACAGGTCCATGGTAGATGCCATCTTATTGTCTCTTCACTCAACCCTGGAGCAAGGATGCATACATCAGGATGCTCTTTATCGACTACAGCTCAGCATTCAACACCATCGTCCCCTCAAAGCTGATCAGTAAACTCCAAGTCGTTGGCCTCAATATGTCCTTGTGTAATTGGATCCTTAAATTCCTCACTTGCAGATCCCAGTCAGCTTGGATTGGCAAGAACATCTCCTCCACAATCACCAGAGGTCTGTGTGCTTAGCCCCCTGCTCTACTTGCTTTACACTTATCACTGTGAGGCTAAGCACACCTCCAATGCCACATTTACATTTGCTGACGACACCACTGTCGTTGGCCGAATCAAATGTGGTGACGAGTCAGCATAATAGGAGGGAGATTGAAAATCTGGCTGAGTGGTGTCACAACAACAACCTCTTACTTAAAGTCAGCCAGACCAAATAGATGAATATCGACTTCAGGATGTGGAAAGCAGAGGTCCAGGAACCAGTCCTCACCAAAGGATCGGAGGTGGAGAGAGTCAACAACTCTAAATTCCTCAGGACCTATCCTGGGACCGGCATATATGAAGAAAGCACAGCAGCATCGCTACTACCATAGGAGCTTGCGACGATTTGGCACGACATTTAAAATTTTGACAAACTTCTATAGATGTGTAGTGGAGAGTGCACTGCATCATGGCCTAGTATGGAATCACCAATGCCCTTGAGTGGAAAATCCTTCAAAATGTAGTGCATACGGCCCAGTCCATCATGAGTAAAGCCCTGCCCACCATTGACAGGTCGTTACCATATATAACACTGTGATTCATTTTCTTGCAGGCATACTCAATAAATCCATAGAATAACAACCATAATAGAATCAATGAAAGACCATGCCAGCTTGGGGATTCAATCGGTGTGCAAAAGACAACAATCCTTCCATGATTTCCTTGTCCATTCGTCCTTCCACACTAATCTCCCTCCTGTCACACGCCTGCAAGTGGAGAAAGAGCTATACTTTCCCATACAATTCCTCCCTCACTTCCATTCATGGCTCCAAACAGTCATTTTGGGTAAGGCAACACTTCACCTGTGAGTCTGTTGGGGCCTTGAATGGAATCTACTGTATCCAGTGTGGCCCCCTCTACATTGGTAAGACCTGGCTTAGACTGGGGGGTCTGCTTTGTTGAGCAACTTCGCTCCACCTACATGAAACAGGGTTTCCTGGTGACCAACCATTTTAACTCCTATCTCCATTCCCATTCTGACATATTGGTCCATGGCCTCCTCTTCTGCTACAATGAGGCCACTCTCAGCTTGGAGGAGCAACACCTCACGTTCTGTCTAGATAGGCCAACAGATGGAAGGTTTTCTCCAACATTCAGAAACTTTACCCCCTCCTCTTTCCCTCTTTTTCAGTTCCCCGCTCTTCCTTCTTACCTCTTCTCACCTGTCTATCACCTCCTCCTGGTGCCCCTCCTCCTTCCCTTTCTCCCATGGCCCACTCTTCCTTCTTCTCCAGCCCTTTAAACTTTCCCACCTATCACCTCCCAGCTTCTTATTTCATCCCCCCTCCCCCACCCACCCATCATCCCCCTCACCTGGCTTCAACTATCACTCAGCAGCTTGTACTCCTTCCCCTCCTCACCTTCTTCTTCTAGCATCTTCCACCTTGCTCTTCAGTCCTGATGAAGCATCTTGACCTGAAGCCGACAGTTTACTCTCTTCCACAGATACTGCCTGACCTGCTGAGTTCTTCCAACACTTTCTATGCAACATAGGTACTGAGGCTACAAGGTCAGGGGTGTGGGTGTGGGTTTGTCTTCGTTGGCACATTGGTTACAAGTCAGTCTATATTTGTGTATAGTTTTTCTTTGATTCTATTGTATTTCTTTGTTGTACTGCGAATGCCTACAAGAAAATGGATCTCTGGGTGGTGTATGGAGACGGTAGGTACTTTGATAAAAATGTACTTGAACTTGCACTGTGGTAAATGACACTATTCCCATCTCCACAGCCTGGATTGTGACGGAATACCTTCCCAGTTTCCTGGATAAGCATGATTACAACATATCTACAGGGAACATATCACCATGACTTAAGAAGGTTCAGAAGAGGAAAGACAAGTCACTTTGACTGCAGAATATCCAATGGGGCCTTATCGGTCAAATTTAAGAATAAGGAACTTTGATGGGGTGATACTGCAGGGCTCCCAATAAATAGGGAATTAGAAGGATACATATGTAGACAGACCCAGTTGCAAGCAATAGGGTCGTAGCAGTGACACACAAAGGTGCTGGAAGAGCAGAGGATCAGGTGACATCTATGGAGGAAAACGGGCAGTTGGCTGACCCATTGAGTTCCTCCAGTGTTGCTCCAGATTTCCAGTTTCCGCAGTCTCCTGTGCCGTCAGAATTGGCCCAGTTGGGTACTTTAACTTCCTCAGTATTGACTGGGATGGGCTAGGGATTGACTAAATACAAGTCTTGAACAGGCAGGAAGTTGTAACATATCATTCAAAAGGAGAAACAAAAACTGGGGAAAAGAAATAAGCGAACTGAGCCAACATTACCGATGATTACTAATACAGGCAGAATTTAATTTGCCTGAAGCTGTAGTATTAAGATCATGTCCAGAAAGATGTAACATCAAAGCTCAAAGTAAAATTTATTATCAGAGTACATACATGTCACCACATACAACCCTGAGATTCCATTTCTGCAGGCACTCTTTAGAACAGTAACTGTAAACAGGATTTGTAAACTGTAAACATCAGGAACTGTAATCTGTAAACAAACTGTGCAAATGCAGAAATAAATAAACAGCAATAAATAACAAGCATGGGATAATAAGATAAGAGTCCTTAAATGAGTGTGGTTGTCCCCTTTTAACCATATAACAATTACAGCACCGAAACAGGCGATCTCGGCCCTTCTAGTCTGTGCCGAACATTTACTCTCACCTAGTCCCACCGACCTGCACTCAGCCCATAACCTTTCATTCCTTTCCTGTCCATATATCTATCCAATTTAACTTCAAACGACAACATCAAACCTGCCTCAACCACTTCTTCTGGAAGCTCATTACACAGAGCTACCACTCTCTGAGTAAAGAAGTTCCCCCTCATGTTACCCCTAAACTTTTGCCCTTTAACTCTCAACTCATGTCCTCTTGTTTGAATCTCCCCCACTCTCAATGGAAAAAGCCTATCCACGTCAACTCTATCTATCCCTCTCATAATTTTAAATACCTCTATCAAGTCCCCCCTCAACCTTCTATGCTCCAAAGAATAAAGACCCAACTTGTTCAACCTTTTTCTGTAATTTAGGAGATGAAACCCAGGCAATATTTTAGTAAATCTCCTCTGTACTCGCTCAATTTTATTGACATCTTTCCTATAATTCGGTGACCAGAACTGTACACACTACTCCAAATCTGGCCTCACCAATGCCTTATACAATTTCAACATTATATCCCAACTCCTATACTCAATGCCAGCATGCCAAAAGCTTTCTTCACCACCCGATCCATATGAGATTCCAACTTCAGGGAACTATGCACTATTATTCCGAGATCCCTCTGCTCTACTGTATTCTTCAATGCCCTACCATTTACCATGTATGTCCTATTTTGATTAGTCCTACCAAAATGTAGCACCTCACATTTTTCAGCGTTAAGCTCCATCTGCCATCTTTCAGCCCACTCTTCTAACTGGCCTAAATCTCTCTGCAAGCTTTGAAAACCTACTTCATTATCCACAACACCACCTATCTTAGTATCATCTGCATACTTACTAATCCAATTTACCACCCCATCTTCCAGATCATTAATATATATGACAAACAACATTGGACCCAGTACAGATCCCTGAGACACACCGCTAGACACCGTCATCCAATCTGACACACAGTTATCCACCACTACTCTCTGGCATCTCCCATCCAGCCACTGCTGAATCCATTTTACTACTTCGATATTAATGCCTAACGATTGAACCTTCCTAACTAACCTTCCCTGTGGAACCTCGTCAAAGGCCTTACTGAAGTCCATATAGACAACATCCACCGCTTTACTCTCATCAACTTTCCTTGTAACCTCATCAAAAAATTCAATAAGATTTGTCAAACATGACCTTCCACGCACAAATCCATGTTGACAGTTCCTAATCAGACCCTGTCTATCCAGATAATTATATATACCATCTCTAAGAATACTTTCCATCAATTTACCCACCACTGATGTCAATCTCACAGGCCGATAATTGATAGGTTTACTCTTAGAACCCTTTTTAAACAATGGAACCACATGAGCAATACGCCAATTCTCCGGCACCATCCCCATTTCTAATGACATTTGAAATATTTCTGTCAGAACTCCTGCCATTTCCACACTAACTTCCCTCAAGGTCCTAGGGAATATCTTGTCCAGACCCAGAGACTTATCCACTTTTATATTCCTTAAAAGCACCAGGACTTCCTCTTCTTTAATCGTCATACTTTCCATTACTACCCTTCTTGTTTCCTTTACCTTACACAATTCAATATCCTTCTCCTTAATGAATACCGAAGAAAAGAAATTGTTTAAAATCTCCCCCATCTCTTTTGGCTCCGCACATAGCCGTCCACTCTGATTCTCTAAGGGACTAATTTTATCCCTCACTATCTTTTTGCTATTAATATAACTGTAGAAACCCTTTGGATTTATTTTCACCTTACTTGCCAAAGCAGCCTTGTATCTTCTTTTAGCTTTTCTAATTTCTTTCTTAAGATTCTTTTTACATTCTTTATATTCCTTGAGCACATCATCAACTCCAAGCTGCCTATATTTATTGTGGATCCCTCTCTTTTTCCGAACCAAGTTTCCAATATCCCTTGAAAACCATGGCCCTCTCAAACTTTTAACCTTTCCTTTCAACCTAACAGGAACATAAAGATCCTGTACCCTCAAAATTTCACCCTTAAATGACCTCCATTTCTCTATTACATCCTTCCCATAAAACAAATTGTCCCAATCCACTCCTTCTAATTACTTTCGCATCTCCTCAAAGTTAGCCTTTCTCCAATCAAAAATCTCAACCCTGGGTCCAGTCCTATCCTTCTCCATAATTATTTTGTAACTAATGGTATTGTGATCACTGGACCTGAAGTGCTTCCCAACACATACCTCCGTCACCTGCCCTATCTCATTCCCTAACAGGAGATCCACCACTTCCCCTTCTCTAGTTGGTACCTCTCTGTATTGCTGCAAAAACCTATCTTGCACACATTTGACAAACTCCAAACCATCCAGCCCTTTTACAGAATGGGCTTCCCAGTCTATGTGTGGAAAATTAAAATCTCCCACAATTACAACCTTGTGCTTACTACAAATATCTGCTATCTCCTTACAAATTTGCTCCTCCAGTTCTCGGTCCCCATTAGTTGGTCTATAATACACCCCTATAAGTGTTACTACACCTTTCCCATCCTCAGTTCTATCCAAATAGCCTCCCTAGACGAGTCCACTAATCTATCCTGCCAGAGCACAGCTGTTATATTTTCTCTGACAAGCAATGCAACACCTCCCCCTCTTGCCCCTCCTATTCTATCACACCTGAAGCAACGAAATCCTGGAATATTTAGTTGCCAATCACACCCCTCCTGCAACCATGTTTCACTAATAGCTACAACATCATATTTCCAGGTATCAATCCATGCTCTAAGCTCATCCACCTTTCTTACAATGGTCCTAGCACTAAAATAGATGCATTTAAGAAACTCTCCACCTCTTACTCTCTGTTTATCCTTAATGGAGCAAACAACTTTGTTATCTTTTTCTTCCTTCTCCCCTATATCTTCGGTCTGAGTGCTCCCGATCTCTGTCCCCTGCTTATCCTCCCTCACACACTGTCTACTAGCTTTCTCTATTTGTGAACTAACCTCCTCTCTCCTAGTCTCTTCAATTTGATTCCCACCCCCCAACCATTCTAGTTTAAAGTCACCTCAGTAGCCTTCGCAAATGTCCCCGCCAAGATATTGGTCTCCCTGGAATTCAAGTGTAACCTGTCCTTTTTGTACAGGTCACATCTGCGCCAGAAGAGGTCCCAATGATCCAAAAACTTGAATCCCTGCCCCCTGCTCCAATCCCTCAGCCACGCATTTATCCTCCACCTCATTGCATTCTTACTCTCACTGTCGCATGTCGCAGGCAGTAGTCCCAAGATTACTACCTTTGCAACACACATAAAAGTTGCTGGTGAACGCAGCAAGCCAGGCAGCATCTCTAGGAAGAGGTACAGTCAACGTTTCAGGCTGAGACCCTTCGTCAGGACTAACTGAAGGAAGAGTGAGTAAGGGATTTGAAAGTTGGAGGAGGAGGGGGAGATCCAAAATGATAGGAGAAGACAGGAGGGGGAGAGATGGAGCCAAGAGCTGGACAGGTGATTGGCAAAGGGATACGAGAGGATCATGGGACAGGAGGTCCGGGAAGAAAGACAAGGAAGGGGGGGCAGGACCCAGAGGATGGGCAAGGGATATAGTCAGAGGGACAGAGGGAGAAAAAGGAGAGTGAGAGAAAGAATGTGTGTATAAAAATAAGTAACAGATGGGGTACGAGGGGGAGGTGGGGCATTAGTGGAAGTTAGAGAAGTCGATGTTCATGCCATCAGGTTGGAGGCTACCCAGACAGAATATAAGGTGTTGTTTCTCCAACCTGAGTGTGGCTTCATCTTTACAGTAGAGGAGGCCGTGGATAGACATGTCAGAATGGGAATGGGATGTGGAATTAAAATGTGTGGGCACTGGGAGATCCTGCTTTCTCTGGCTTCTCTATGATGTACTGGTTTGAATCCACTACCTTTTGTAGGATTTTCCGCTGGAAGGCATTGTTGTTCCCATACCAGGCCATAATGCAGCCAGTCAGCACACTTTCCACCACACAGCTATAGAAGATTGCCAAGGTTTTCGATGACATGCTGAATCTCCGCAGACTCCTGAGAAAGGAAAGGCGCTGTTGTGCTTTCTTCACAATAATATTTATATTGATAGGGTTTCCTCAGGGTGCTCTGGTTTCCCCCCACATCCCAAAGATGTACAGTTAGGGTTAATAAGTTATGGGTATGCTACTTTGGTGCTGGAAGTGTGGGAACACTTGTGGGCTGCCTCCAGTGCAATCCTTGCTGATCTGATACAAAAAAAACACATTTCACTGTATGTTTCAATTTTTCAATGTACCTGACAAACAAAGCTAATCCTTCGACTGGATTTACCATCCTACTTTTTTACATAATTTCTGTCTCGGTGAACAATAACCTTTCATTAGCTTTTTGTCACAATGGGGGATGCTGGTGGCAGACCCTAATGCAGGACACAGACACTGAAGTACTAGGAACAGAACTTAACTAGAATAGGGACATGACAGGATACAGATAAGGAGCAGGGTCAAGAATGCAAACTTGGGCTAGGACATGGACTAGATAGGGAACCCAGACAAGGAATCATGAACTAGGAACCTGGGCTTGAGAAAGGGGACCAGGACTAGGAACCATGAACTAGGAGCCTGTGCTTGGACTCTGAGCCAGAGACTGGAAAAGACTGGTAAAGACAAATGTAGGTCCCCTGCAGACAGAAACAGGTGAATTGATTATGGGGAGCAAGGACATGGCAGACCAATTGAATAATTACTTTGGTTCTGTCTTCACTAAGGAGGACACAAATAATCTTCCAGAAATAGTAAGGGACAGAGGGTCCAGTGAGATGGAGGAACTGAGTGAAATACATGTTAGTAGGGAAGTGGTGTTAGGTAAATTGAAGGGATTGAAGGCAGATAAATCCCCAGGGCCAGATGGTCTGCATCCTAGAGTGCTTAAGGAAGTAGCCCAAGAAATAGTGGATGCATTAGTGATAATTTTTCAAAACTCGTTAGATTCTGGACTAGTTCCTGAGGATTGGAGGGTGGCTAATGTAACCCCAATTTTTAAAAAAGGAGGGAGAGAGAAACCGGGGAATTATAGACCGGTTAGCCTAACGTCGGTGGTGGGGAAACTGCTGGAGTCAGTTATTAAGGATGTGATAACAGCACATTTGGAAAGCGGAGAAATGATCGGACAAAGTCAGCATGGATTTGTGAAAGGAAAATCATGTCTGACGAATCTCATAGAATTTTTTGAGGATGTAACTAGTAGAGTGGATAGGGGAGAACCAGTGGATGTGGTATATTTGGATTTTCAAAAGGCTTTTGACAAGGTCCCACATAGGAGATTAGTGTGCAAACTTAAAGCACATGGTATTGGGGGTAAGGTATTGGTGTGGGTGGAGAATTGGTTAGCAGACAGGAAACAAAGAGTGGGAATAAACGGGACCTTTTCAGAATGGCAGGCGGTGACTAGTGGGGTACCGCAAGGCTCAGTGCTGGGACCCCAGTTGTTTACAATATATATTAATGACTTGGATGAGGGAATTAAATGCAGCATCTCCAAGTTTGTGGATGACACGAAGCTTGGCGGCAGTGTTAGCAGTGAGGAGGATGCTAAGAGGATGAAGGGTGACTTGGATAGGTTGGGTGAGTGGGCAAACTCTTGGCAGATGCAATTTAATGTGGATAAATGTGAAGTTATCCACTTTGGTGGCAAAAATAGGAAAACAGATTATTATCTGAATGGTGGCCGATTAGGAAAAGGGGAGGTGCAACGAGACCTGGGTGTCATTATACACCAGTCATTGAAAGTGGGCATGCAGGTACAGCAGGCGGTGAAAAAGGCGAATGGTATGCTGGCATTTATAGCGAGAGGATTCGAGTACAGGAGCAGGGAGGTACTACTGCAGTTGTACAAGGCCTTGGTGAGACCACACCTGGAGTATTGTGTGCAGTTTTGGTCCCCTAATCTGAGGAAAGACATCTTTGCCATAGAGGGAGTACAAAGAAGGTTCACTAGATTGATTCCTGGGATGGCAGGACTTTCATATGAAGAAAGACTGGATGAACTGGGCTTGTACTCGTTGGAATTTAGAAGATTGAGGGGGGATCTGATTGAAACGTATACGATCCTAAAGGGATTGGACAGGCTAGATGCAGGAAGATTGTTCCCGATGTTGGGGAAGTCCAGAACGAGGGGTCACAGTTTGAGGATAGAGGGGAAGCCTTTTAGGACCGAGATTAGGAAAAACTTCTTCACACAGAGAGTGGTGAATCTGTGGAATTCTCTGCCACAGCAAACTGTTGAGGCCAGTTCATTGGCTATGTTTAAGAGGGAGTTAGATATGGCCCTTGTGGCTACAGGGGTCAGGGGGTATGGAGGGAAGGCTGGGGCGGGGTTCTGAGTTGGATGATCAACCATGATCATAATAAATGGCGGTGCAGGCTCGAAGGGCCGAATGGCCTACTCCTGCACCTATTTTCTATGTTTCTATGTTTCTATGATATGGACCCAGAACCTGGGTCTTGCCTCGGGCTTGGACCCCAGAACTAGGCAAGGACATGACATGGCTACAGGACAGGACATGGCTGGGGTCTTGAGGCTTGGGGCTGCAGGCTGGGGTCTTGAGGCTTGAGGCTGCAAGCTGGGGTCTTAAGGCTTGAGGCTGCTAACTCAGAGGCTGGAGCTTGGAGACAGACTGGGAACTGTACATCAACATAGAGCCGGGACTTATCCTTAGACAAGCCAGGACTCAACTTTACCTCCACACCAAGGTGGGACAGGTCCATCCGTCAGGTACCGGCAGAACGGCCTGACTTACCCCACAGAGGCAAGGACAAGACAAGACAGATCTCCCCGCAGGGCAACGGCAGAATGGCCTGACTTACCCCATGGAGGTGAGGACAGGAAGAAACAAACACCGAAGAACGACAAACAGTTCCATCTCTGCATTGGTATTGCTCCGAGTCGCAGTTACAGCCAGCAACCTTGCTAGATACAGAAACAGCCAGATCCCTACTCAGCTCGGAGTGGCTGACAGCCACTCAGCTGGCCCAGGAAACGGCTGAATCCACACCGCAAAGACAGCTCCGACTACCAACAGCAAGGCTCCATAGAGTGATGGTTCTCCAATGCGGCCTAAAGATGGCACGGGGCTGCTCTAGCCTTCCACCGGCTGGTTGCTCCCAGGAAATCTTGACAAGATGAACCAGACCCCCACACTCGACCCCAAGGCTACTTATATTCCAAGCCCCAAGATGGGAATCAGGTGCCTATGATTAACCCAACTGAATCAAGGGACAGCTGGAAGACCCGGAGTCTGAGTCCACTGACCGGACCGTGGACCGGAATGCGGACTTCACGGACCGAACCATGACGCTTTTCTCGTCACTTGTATCTACATTGTAACCTTTCAAAAATTAAGCACAGGGTCACACACATTCATCTTCATCTCAAAGCTCTGCAATCTCTCACCATATAGTTAACTTTTCATGTATCTGTTCCCACATTCCATTCCATTTGCCCATTTACGTAACCTATCGATGTCCTTTTTATAGTCTCCTTATGTTCTCATCACAACTAATTTTCTTACCTTTATGTTATCAGCAAATTTAGCAACCATATCTTCAGTGACTTCATCCAAGTCATTTATAGATAAGTCTTATCCCTGAGGCATATCACTCAGAAAAAGATCCATTGTGCCTTCTCCCTTTCCTGTTCACCAGCCAATCTTTTATCCAATATATTGCCTCCTACATGGTAAGAACTTACTTTCTGTAATAATCATTGACGTGGCACCTTTTCAAGCATTTTTTGGGAAATTACGAATGGAATATTCACCAGTTTACCTTTATCCACAGCTAGTTACTTATTCAAAAAAACTCCAATAAATTGGTCAAATGTGAATTTCTTTTCACAAAACTGTTGATTTTGCCTGATGGCTTTAATTTTTCTTTAATCAAATGTAATGATAGCCTCTGAATGTTTATCGGTGAGAGATTTGACTGGTTTCCCACCTCACTTTGTTGGAATAAAGGAATGACACAGAATGTAAAAGAGTTTAGCACAGTAAAGACCCTGCAGCCTCTTGTTCAGTCCACGATGTGTGTTGGCCTGTTGGCCTACTGCAAGGTCGGTCTGACCCCTCCCTCCCACACAGCCCTTTTTTTTTTCTTTCACCCATGAGCCTAACTAATAAACGTTCCTCTCGCAAGCATGAGATTCTGCAGATGCTGGAAATTCAGAGCAACACACTTAACACTGACCAATCTTTGTGTAAAAAAAACCTACGTCTGCCATCCCGGCTGTACTTTGCTCTAATCTCCTTAAAATCACGTCTCTTAAATTGGCCATCGCCACACTGGAAAAGCAACACTGATCGATGCCTCTTTTTGCCTTTTGCAAGATGATTGCCAAAGGTACAGCAGTCTCTTGCCTTGCTTTGCACAGTAACCTGCAGTGTATCCCATCAGGCCCACGGTACCTACCAATTCTAATATTTCTTTAAAGTTCCAGCACATTCGCCTTCTCAATGTCAACATGTTGCAGCATGTTCTATGTAGTCCTCACATTCGTCAGGGTCCCTCTCACTGGTGAATATCAAACCAGAGTGTTCATTAAGGACCTCCTCTCCAGGCAAATGTTTTCTCTTTTATCCCCGATCAGTCCGAACCTAACTCTAATTATCCTCATATTCATGTTATGTGTAGAATGTTATAAAATGCCGTTTTACACGAAGGCCCTGTCTGATCCTTGCTTCCTAAACCTTATGTAAGCTTCCTTCTTCCTCTTGACGAGATGTTCCACCTTTCTTGTTGTTAGCACTTAAAATGCCAAGTAAATCCTAAAGGCTGTGGATACCAACCCAGACATGTTGGCGTCGGAAGGAAAGGGTGGTGTGATATTTTGTATGTAGCTCCAATAGGAAGCATTGTCTATGCATTGTCTGTAACTTTTTAAGTAACGATTGCCTTTGTGTTTAGCATATAAATATCGAGCCCACACTGAGCTAGCAGACCTTTCTACGGAAAACGTCTCTGTCCGTAGATGCCTGCTGTACCTTGTGTCGAATAAAGAAGCTGCTTTGTATCTACCAGTGACTCTGTCTCTCTGGTGATTTCATCCATGCTACAACACTTGTCAACCATGATTCTTTCGCCCGACCATCCTTTTTCTGCCTCAGTGGGACAAACCTACCCTGAAATCATGCAAGTCCTCCTTAAACAACCTTCACATTTCCACGAGTATCGTTTGCCTGTTCCCTCCTTTCTTTCTAGCCAGAGAGCAAGACTTAGTGTCAGAAACTTGGTCAGTGCAGTTGTCCCCTGTTAAGACATCCCCCAACAGCATACTTGTCATTGGAGGAATGCCCACAGGAGCACTCTCCACCGTCTGCTGATTCCCTTTCCCTCTCCTGAAAGTCAGCCTCCTACCTGCCTCCTGCAGCTCAGGTGGGACTGTCTCCCTGCAGCTTCTGCCAACCTGTGGGTCTCCCGACTCATCTCAAGCTCATCCAGCTGCAGCCCCAGCCCCCTAATGTGGTCTGTAAAGAGCTGCACCCAGAGGCATTTTGCACAGACATATCTCGCAGATTTGCCATTTTCCAGTTTAGAGGAATTTCCCTCGATCTAGCAATTTTTGAAAATTAAATTGAATTTTAACCTTTACATACTGTTCGGGTCAAATTTGCCCCGTTTTGACATTTAACAGCAGTACAAACACCCTAAATGCCACTTTTTTAGCCAAAATTTGATGACTTTTCCTAAAGTGACCCAAAGTGTGCAAAAATGAAAATATTTAAAAATTTTATACTTTTGTACAGGTGCTACAAATTTTTGTACATTGAGGCTGTTCTGGGTGAAATTTGACCTGTATCTATTGAAATGGATTTTAGATCTCTGAAACATTAATTAAGGATTAATCACCCATTTATTAATGTCAGATAGGCTATTTATACATTCTAAATAGATAGGTTCAAAATTTGGTATAGGCACTTGTTATGAGGGGATTCTTGGGCTGGGTCAAAATTGACCCGGGCCATACTGTGAAGGTATAGAATATGAAATGTATGTAAGGGTTAATTACCTTCTAAGTTTTAAATGTCATTAAATGCTGGGTAAAGGGAGCATTGTATTGGTAATGAACTGAGCAAGCTGTGAATGATTTGGGTAGACAGAGCGGGTTTGGAAATTCCCTTGTTACAAGTAGGAATGCAAAGTGCTCGACTCTTATAAAGCGACTGCTCAGGCCAATCAATTGAAAGGCAGATTTAAACACAACTAGTCGACGGATAGACTGGCGGATGCGTGAATGTGGTTTGGAACCTGTTGAGGGAAAGAGAGTGGGGAAGGAATGGAAATTGCTGGGAGGGGGTCGTGTGGGTCCGGTACAAGAGAAGAGGCGGGGTTGAGGGAAAGAAAGTGGAGAAGGAGAGGGATAGAGACTTGGGATCAGAGGTAGGCAGCTGGGGAGAGGTGGATTATTGTGAAGGGAGAAATAAAGGGAATGAGGAGGTAGTGAGGGATCGGATGAATAAAAACCAAGACAAAGGGAATAAAAGAATAAGAAATGATAGTGGAGAAAGCTCTGAAAGTGAGGAAGATGAACAAGCTCAGAGAGGAGGTGTTGTCATAATTAGGTTTAATGAGAAGGCTCAGGGATTAATGAAGAAAATTAACCCGTTTGTGCTAACAACAACTCTGACAAATAAGATAGGGGAAATAGTATTTGCAAAAGTCCTTAATGATGGCAACTTATTGGTAAGATGTGCGAATGAGGAACAACTTGAGAAAGCACTCAAGCTAAAAGAGATAGGAAAATGCAAGGTGGAATACACTGGGAGGGTGGGAGCACAAAACAGTGGTTGTAAAGGAGTGATCACGGGGATACCAATAAGTATAAATATGGAGGAGATAAAGAGGAATATCAAAGGAGGGAAAGTAATGAATGTTCAAAGACTGAAAACAACAAAGGAGGGAGTGAAAAAGGAAAGTGAATCTGTATTGATTGAATTTGAAGAAGAAAGAGTGCCAAGGAAGGTGTTCCTGGGTTTCATGAGTCACCCAGTAAGGGTGTATGTGCCAAAGTCATTGAGGTGCTATAATTGTCAAAGGTTTGGACACGTGGCTAAAAACTGTAAAAGGCAGAGGAGATGTGCTAGATGTGGGGGTGATCATGAATATGGAAAGTGCGGAACAGGAGTTCAACCAAAATGCTGCAATTGTGGAGGAGCTCATAATGTTGCATACAGTGGGTGTGAGGTTGTGAGACGGGAGACTAAAATTCAAGAAATAAGAGTGAAAAGAAAGATCACTTATGCAGAAGCTGTAAGAATGTCAAGAGAACAGAATAATGTTCCTAATGAACAGGGAGCAATAGGGATACGAGAGATGCAACAAAGAACAAATGACAGGATTTATGTAGACAAAAAGGCTCTAGTAACATTCATTGCAGGAGTGATTAATAGTACTGCTGAGGTAAAGTCAAAAAGTGACAAAATTCAGCTGGTGGTAAAAGCAGCAGTAAACCATTTAGGGTTAGTAGGACTGACATGGGAGGAAGTGAGGGAGAACCTCAGTAATCAGTCAAGCCAGGAAGTGTCATGTGTTGGTTAATACTAATTATGGTGATTCTTTTGCAATGGAATGCAAGGAGCTTACTGGCCAATAGCCAGGAATTCAAGCACTTTATTAAAGAAATGGTTGTAAAACCGGATGTAGTGTGTATTCAGGAAACTTGGTTGAAACCAACTTTAGACTTTGTGGTATATGGGTATACAATGATAAGGAAAGATAGAAATCTAGGGGGAGGAGGGGGTTGTGCTATGTTAATCAAGGAAGGTATACCATATAGGGTACTGGAAAAAGGAGATGATCAGGAATACATAGTAGTGGAAGTGTGGGAGAGAGGGGAGGGTGTGGTTATAGTTAACTACTACAATCCATGTAAAAGGTTGGATTTGGACAGCCTATTAAAGATACAAGGACAAAACAGACATAAAGTAGTGTGGTGTGCAGATTTCAATGCTCACAGCACAATATGGGGGTATCAGATTACAGATCCAAATGGAAAGGTAATTAAAGATTTGATGGAAGAAAGGGATTTGGTGTGTATGAATGATGGTAGTGGCACAAGGATAGATATAACAACAGGAACTGAGTCAGTGTTAGATATTACGTTAGTGTCTAATACCTTGGCTGGCATTAGTAACTGGGGAGTTTGGACTGCTTCAACAGTAGGCAGTGATCACTACCCAGTTTTGTGTTCAGTGGGTGAAAGAGTTGAAGTAAGACCAGGTGGCGGAACCCCAAAGAGGGTGTTTGAAAAAGCTGATTGGGGTAAGTTCCAGAAGTTGAGTGAAGAAGGGTTGACAAAGATTGATATTTCTGGAAATGTAGATGAATTAAACAGTCAGGTGTCTTCAGCAATTATCATGGCAGCAGAAGGATCTATACCTAGGAGTAAAAATAGGATGAATAGAAAACTGGTACCATGGTGGACAGAGGAATGTTGTCAGGCTGTAAAAAAACAGAAATAGAGCATTCAGGCTAGTTAAAAGAACCCATAATATGCAGCATTTGGTTCAATATAAGAAAGCACAGGCAGTGGTGAGAAGAACTATACGTCAAGCTAAAAGGGCAAGTTGGAGGAGTTTTTGTGACAAGGTAGGAAGAACAACACCTGTGGGAGAGATATGGGGAATGATTAGGAGGATGGGAGGAGATAGAAGGGAATGGGAATATCCAGTAATGATATCTGAGGAGGAAACTGCAGTATCCAGTAGGGATAAGGCTGAGGTCATGGCCAAGTCATTTGTACTGATACACAGTTCAGAAAATTTGTCTGAAGAAGGGAGAAGAAGAAGGGAAAGAATAATGAGCCAACACCCAGGTGTGTTAAGCAGGAGGGAAGGAACATATGATATAATTGATGATCCATTTACATTAGCTGAAATGGTGAGAGCAATAAAGAGATCGAGACCAACCTCCCCAGGGAAAGATCTGATATGCTCTGTGATGCTAAAAAATCTAGGAGAAGGAGCGCTCTTGAAGTTGCTGCATTTTATAACAGAGTGTGGGAGGAGGGAAGATTACCAAGTGCATGGAAAGAAGCAGTAGTAATTCCAATAAGGAAGCCTGGCAAGGATCTGTCAAAACCCACTAGCTACAGACCAATTGCATTAACATCAAGTATATGTAAGATAATGGAAAGAATGATAACAGAAAGGTTATCATATGAGCTTGAGAAAAGGGGAATGCTGGCAAGTTATCAGAGTGGTTTTAGAAAGGGAAGGAATTCCATGGACTCAGTGATTATGTTAGAGACTGAAATAAGGAAGGCCCAGGCAAATGGAGAGTCAGTAGTGGCAGTGTTCTTTGACATTGAAAAAGCCTATGATATGATGTGGAAGGAAGGATTATTAATTAAACTGCACAAGATGGGGGTTGGTGGGAGAGTTTTTAATTGGATTAAAGATTTTTTGTTTGGTAGAAAAATTCAAGTTCGGCTTGGATCAGAATTATCAAAACAGTACATAGTGGAAAATGGTACACCTCAAGGTAGTGTGATTAGCCCGTTACTTTTCATCATTATGATCAATGATGTCTTCACAAAGGTACCAGTGGATATAGGTAGGTCACTGTTTGCAGATGATGGGGCCTTGTGGAAAAGAGGCAGGAACATGGACCATATAATCAGGAAACTACAAGAAGCAATTGATGAAGTGGTGGAGTGGGGTTATGATTAGGGATGTAGATTTTCAGTAGACAAAACTCAAACTGTATTTTTTACCAGGAAAAGGGTTGAGGTAGGGAAGAAGTTAAGGATGTATGGGGTTGAATTAGAAAGGATTGCATCATTTAAATTTCTGGGAGTTATATTTGATTCACGATTAACATGGGCAGACCATATCAGGAAAGTTGAGGAGAAATGTAAAAAAGTAATAAATGTGATGAGATGTTTGACTGGTAGGGAATGGGGAGCAAGTTGTTCAGCTTTGAAGAGACTGTATGAGGCTTTAGTAAGATCTGCATTGGATTATGGAAATATAGTATATGGATCAGCAGCTAGGTCTCTTATAAGGAAACTGGATGTGATTCAGGCTCAGGCCTTGAGAGTGTGCAGTGGGGCTTTTAAAACGTCACCAGTGTCAGCCCTACAGGTAGAAATGAGAATAATGCCTTTGGAACTAAGAAGGATGCAACTGATGGCAAACTACTGGGCTAACTTGCAGGGGCACAATGATTCTCACCATACTAAAGGAGTGTTGCAGGAGTGCTGGGAAAATGGGAGGTTTCAGAGGGATACCTTTAGTCGGGTAGGGATTGATATCGCGAAAGAATGTGGAGTATTTGATCTGAGGATAAGTCCTTCAGTAGTTTATCGGGTTGTAGCTCCATGGAAGCTTGTATGGTGTGGCCTGACATAGACTGGCATTTGTTAGAGGTAAAAAGGAAAGAAAGATATAAAACAGATTTGGTAAATGCATTTAACTGTCATGTGATGGAAAAGTATAGTGATTATACTCACATTTATACAGATGGTGCGAAGGAACCTGAAACAGGAGTGACAGGGTTTGGGATGGTAATACCAGCAAAAGAAATTGGAATCAGCAGAAGAACATCTAATAAGTTAGGAGTGTTTACAGTGGAGATGCTGGCAGTGTTGGTTGCGTTGCAATGGGTGCAGAAAGCCAGACAAGCCAAAGCATTGATATGTTCAGATTCATCCTCAGTTCTAGCAAGTTTAAGGTCTTTTCACACAAACAGTCGGCAAGATGTACTTTATGAAGTCCTTCAGTTAGTTACAAGAATTGCAAATCAGGGAGGTCAGGTAAAATTTCTATGGGTTCCAGCACATGTAGGGGTGAAGGGGAATGAGAGGGTGGATGAGTTGGCAAAGAGGGCGTTAAAGAAGGAAAATGTGGAAATGCACATTAGTATCAGTAAAGCAGAGGTTAAGTGTGTAATCTGGGAAAAAGTCAGCCGAATGTGGCAAGAAAGATGGGACAGGGAGGGGAAAGGGAGGCATTTATATCAAATACAAAAGAGTGTTGCAGTTACTAGGGTAGGTAATGGAAACAGAAGAAAGGAAATTGTGTGGACTAGGTTAAGGCTGGGGCATTGTGCATTAAACAAAACATTGAAAATGATAGGGAAACACCAGACAGGATTGTGTGAGGAATGTCAGGAAGAGGAGTCAGTAGAACATGTAGTTTTGTGTTGCAGGAAGTATGGGATACAGAGAGAGATGATGAGAAATAAATTAAGGGAGTTGGGGATGCAGGAATTCACATTAAAAGGGTTGCTGGGCATGGGTGAGAGAGCACAAGTCCGGGTATTTTTAGCGTTTTTAAGGGGTACAGGGGTTTTTTATAGAATATGACGAATAAACAGGAATAGGATACTAGGATGGTCAAAGATGGGAGGGTGAAGTGTAGGTTTGTATATATATGTGTGTGTGTGTGTGTGTGTGTGTGTGTGTGTGTGTGTGTGTGCACGCGCGATTGGGTGAAGGGATTTAGAATGTATGTCTAGTGCACATTCTGGAGTAGAGGGTGGGGGTAATGCACCATTAAGCTGGATGCCAACCGCCGTAAAACAAGATACAGACAGACAGACAATCAATTGAAAGGAAGCAGCTGGCAATGACACAGAGTCTTAATCGGACTGCTTCTGCTGGGTTTGTGTTCGTTTTGTCAGTGCACTCCCAGCTCGATCAGCCAAACTGAAACAAGGAAATTGTTGAATCCAAGTTTTAAGTGGGGTCATGTAAATCACATTTCTGTGACATCGTCAACCAAGTGGGTTTCTTCACCTAGAGTAGTGTCAGGCTTCTTGAGAACCTGAGGAGCTCCACTCATCCAGAAAAGTAGAGAGTGTCACATCATGTTGTTCCTTGTGCAAGAAAACTCATCTCAAGGGTTTATATGGTGACGATCGAGATCCAAGATTGTTTAATGTCATTTGCTGTGCGTGAATGTGAGATGTATGAAATAACTGTTAATCCAGAACCAATGCAGCACAAAACACACAAAAGATAACAAACACAAAATAATCATAAAAAACACACAATAAACATAAATACATAAAATAGGTTATTTACACAGATAGACTGTATGACCATCAAGTGACACTAGGCTATACGTAAGGTAACACATACTTATTTTTATAATAAATTCAGTTTGAACTTTGAACTTTGAGCTTTGAGCATAGACGGTGGAAAAGAATGATGAGATCCATAGTGTTAAGGTTCCTGGTCTAGTGATGATTTTTGTTAGAGGTCACTCCCTGGATTCTGCAGGTGGAGACTCCAAGGTGGAAGTATCCTTGACCCAGTGCCTAGACTTGGCACTTCGTAGTGCAGGTGTCATTTTCCAACCATGCTTGAATATTTTCTAACTCTCGTTGCCTACAAATGTAGACGGACTCGCCACCTGAGGAGATGTAACTACAAGTTAATGCAGCGTTTGACGTGAGATGCGGGGACTGGGTATGGGACATTGTCCTGACGATCTCCTACAGTCATGTCATGGGTCTACATCAGCTTGCTCTGTACTACCTCCGTCATCTTTGTTTGTGTGAAGTATGTCTCCATTCAGTGGAGAGTTATCGCCCTACTTTGCATTGACTTTAATTTTACTGGCTTTCTTTGTCTTAACATGCTGACAATTACTATGCTGCCCTGTCACAAATATCTTGTAAAACTCCTCGTACAGACCCTGACCCACACCCCCTTCATTCATTCACTCAATCATTGTGGCCATGAAAACTAGTACCAGAATGTGTGAGATGGTGGCACCCAGGAATTTTGTAGGCTGTCCCTAGTAGATCCTTGGTTGTGTTGGTTATTAAGCACACGCCACATTTCCACGTACATGTGATAAATAAAAGAATCTGATCTGAATCAGAACCTCCCCACTGCTTTACCTAATGACCCAATTATGCTTGCCAAATGTGATTTACTTATAACAAAAATAATTAATCGGGATATTTTCTGGAACTGTGCACTTCTTGCTCTAACTACATAAAATAAGCTTAAATAAAAATAAAGAACTTTTATTTGGTATGGCACTTTGCACAACTTTGTGATTTTGCACAATATCCTAAACTTCTGCGGTTATTTTGTTTTTGCAACGTTTGAAGTTCAAAGTTGAGAGTAAAATTTATTATCAGAGTATGTAGATGTCACCACACACAACCATGAGATTCCATTTCTGCAGGCACACTTTAGAACAGTAACTGTAAACAGGATCTCTAAACTGTAAACATCAGGAACTGTAAACTGTAAACAAACTGCAAATGCAAATATAAATAAATGGCAATAAATAATGAGCATGAAATAATAAGATAAAAACCCTTTAGTGAGCCCTTAAATGGGTGTAGCTTTTGTTCAAGAACCTGATGGTTGAAGGGTAGCAACTGTTCTTGAACCTGGTGGTGTGAGTCCTGAGGTTCCTGTACCTTCTTCCTGATGGCAGCAGCGAGAAAAGAGCACGGCCTGGGTGGTGAGGATCTCTGATGGATGCTGCTTTTCTACGGCAGTGTTTCATGTAGATGTGTTCAATGGTTGGGAGAGTTCTATCCGTGATGTACTGGGCTGAATCCACCTCCTTTTGTAAGATTTTCCACACAAAGGCATTAGTGTTCCTGTACTAGGCCATAATGCAGCCACTCAACACAGTTTCCACCTCACATCTATTGGAGTTTGCCAAGGTTTTTGATGACATGCCGAATGTCCGCTGACTACTGAGGAGGTAGAGATGCTGCTGTGCTTTCTTTGCAATAATATTTATACGTTGGATCCAGGACAGGTCCTCTGAGATGGTGGCACCCAGGAATTTAAAGTTACTGACCCTCACTACCTCTGACCCTCCTGATGATTACTGGCTCATGAACCTCTGGTTTCCCTCTCCTAAAGTCTACAATCAGTTCCTTGGTCTTATTGACATTGAGTGAAAGGTTGTTGTTATTACAATACTCAGCCAAGTTTTCAATCTCCCTCCTGTATGCTGATTAGATTAGATTAGATTAGATTATCATCACCACCTTTGATATGGTCCACAACAGTGGTGTCTTCATCAAACTTATATATGGTGTTGGAGCTGTACTTAGTTACACAATCATAAGTGTGAAGCGGGTAGAGCAGGAAGCTAAGCACATATCGCTGTGGTGCTCCTGTACTGATGGAGATAATGGAGGAGATTTTTTTGCCAATCCGAACTGACTGGGATCTAGAAGTGAGGAAATCCAGGATTCAATTGCACAACGGAGTATTGAGGCCCAGGTCTTAGTTTAGGGGGGATGATGCTGTTAAATGCCAAGCTGTAATTGATAAAGAGCACTCTGATGTATGCATCCTTACTGTCCAGGTGTTCCAGGGTTGTGTGAAGAGCCAATGAGATAGCATCTGCTGTAGACCTGTTGCTTCGATAGACAACTAGGAGCGAATCCAACTCTCCATTCAGACAGGAGCTGACACGCTTCAGCACCAGCATCTCAAAATATTTCATCACTGTGGATGTAGGTGCCACTGGGGGATAGTCACTTAGGCAGGTTACCACACTCTTCTTGGGATTGAAGCCTGCTTGGAGCCAATGGGTAGCACACACTGCCGGAGAGAGAGGTCGAAGATATCTGTGACCACTCCAGTCATTTAGTCAGCACAGGTCTTTGGTTCTCAGCCAGATACTCCATCCAGACTGGATGTTTTCCTTGGATTCACTCTCTTGAAGGCAGCCTGCAAGTCATCTTCAGATACTGAGACCAAAGCATTATCAGGAGACCTGGGGGTGCGTGATGGTTCCTCCCCATTCTGGCGGTCAAAGCGAGCATAGAAGTCATTGAGCTCATCTGGAAGTGAAGCTCTGCTGTCCCCTATGTTGCAAGATTTAACCTTGGAGGAGGTTATGGCAATCAAACACTGCCACAGTTGTGGAGCATCTCTCATTGATTCCAGTCTAGTCCGGAATCTCCACTTCGCCTGAGATTTGGTTTTCCAGAGATCATACCTGCACCTCTTGTAGCATTCTCGATCACCAGACTTGAATGCCTCTGGTCTGGCTCTCGGCAAGCTCCAGATTTCATTGTTCATCCAGGGCTTCTGATTGGGGAAAACCCTGAACAATTCGTGGGGACACAGTGTAGAAGGTTTGTCATCAACTTGTCAGTAAGATCCAATCACCAATAATAAGGTTGAGGTCGTTCTTGGTTGAAGGCTAATTGGCAGGACCTTGGAAAAGTCCCCATTCACTTGCTCTTCTTCAGAATGGTACCTGGGGCAACTCCCACCCAAAAAAGAGGACTTCCTAGGTTTAGGATATGGGGGACAGCATGGAAACAGGCCCTTTGGGTCTACTAAGTCTGGACTGACCATCTCCCTTTGACATGCACTAAGAAGTACGGTTAGAGTTGTGAGTTGTGGGAGGCTATGTCGGCGCGGGAACCATACTGACACTTGTGGGCTGCCTCCAGCACAATCCTCGCTGATCTGATTTGACACAAACGATGTGTTTCTATGTATGTGTGACAAAAAAAAGCTAATCTTTAATCTTGAATCTTAAATCTACAGTTTTGACAATAATCCCAATTAATTCTCCCATTGAGCTACACCCAGATTCTAACACTCATCGATGTTGTGGGAGCAATTTATATTGGTGGTGTAACACACCGGCCTGCGCGTTTTTGGGATGTGGGAGTAAAATGATTCATTCAGAGGAAACTCACACAACTGTGGGGGAGAATATGCAGGATACGTGTAGTGGTCAGAATTGAGCCCATATCATAGACACCCAGGCAGCAGCCCTGCGAACTGAATCACTCTGCTGGCCACAGTACGGTTTAAGCAACACACACAGCATGCTGGAGGAGCTCAGCAGGCCAGGCAGCATCTGAGGAAAAGAGGAAACGTTCGACCTTTCGGGCCAAAACCCTCCAGCATTTTGTGTGTGTTGCTAGGATTTCCAGCATCTGCAAATGTTCCCTTGTTTGTGACAGTATAGCTTAGTATCTCTTCTTAAAGATACAATACACATTATTAATATTATCATTATTACTGTTGGGCTTTGAATGTTTACATGTGGCTTTGACTTCTCTATATCTTTGCTGTAAAATTGGCTGCAGGTTTAACAGAGTAGTCCAAGTGGACATATTCATGAATAACTGATTCCTTTCAGAATTGCAGTAGGTCTCCTGGCTATCTGTGCGAGATTAGGTACTTGCATCCTATTGCACCCTACAACAATGCTGCTTTGTTAGGACTGACCCATCATCAACAGTTTAGTAAATAGTAAACCCAATATCTGCCTCTCGAAATATATTTCAAAGGTGTGCATGTCCCCTGCCTTTTTAATCTCTACGTTTACAGGTATGAGCTGAGTTATAACTCAGTTGATAACCAATGACCCTGTCTGCTCATTCAGGTGAATGTAACCGCTCCGAAAATGACATTCAGTTGCAAGCAGAGGAATTCTGCCTTGTTTTCTGACTAACATCTTTTCCCAGGCAACTGACTATCCTCAGGTTATCACTTTGCTCTATGTGAGAGATCACTGTACTCAAACTGCCTGTCATTTTTGCAACCTTTCAACACCGACTACTTTCAAGGACAAAAAAAAACTTATTTTCAAAGGGCTTCAGACTGCCCTGGAGGCCTTGGGAAGCTCTCCCTGTCTGCAAGTTCGCGCTTTCTTTGTCCCGTTTTCTTATGGTTTGCTTGTCACTCATTGAAACACAGATTGCTTTTTGTGGTCTGAGGGTTTCCCAATCTCAGCACATTCCTGCTTTATCAGTGGCCTGGCCTGGCTGGCTCTCTCTGCATCACATCTTAACTGTATGCAGTTCTGTCTACTGTTATCTGCATTTTTTGACCATGTGCTCGCCATCAGATAGCTTCAGTATTCTCATGTCGATTATGAAACAAACTCATTGTTTACTATTGCCTGTTTCCTTTGCAGAAAGCTCAATGGCACAATGAGCAACTCTCTATAGACGTGTAAACAGCTATACTTGTTCCTTCATTCACCCCTTCACCCACAACTCTTCTCCGCTGTTAACCTCTGGCTGCCCTGAAACAATTCAGTAGTAACACCAGCAAGCTAGTTGACTATGGAAAATGCTGTAATCAAGCCTAATCGGGACTCACTGGGTGAATCTATCCCCAAGGAACCACGGTCAGAATCGAAAGGTAGTGCTCTGCCCGATGCTTTACTTCTCCTATACCTCCTCCCTCTTCAACATTCAGGGCTCCAAGCAATCTTTCCAGGTGAGATGAAACTTCACCTGTGAGTCTTTTGGGGTCATCTGCTGTACCCTATGCTCTTGGTGTGGCCCCCTCTATGTTGTTGAGACACCTTTGCTCTGTCCACCACAAAAGGCAAGATCTCCCTGTGGCTACCCATTTCAATTCAACTTCCCAGTTCCATTCTGACGTGTCTCCCTACGGCCTCTCTACCGCCATTATGAGACCAAACTCAGGTTGGAGGAGCAACACCTTGAATTCCACCTGGGTAGTGTCCAGCCTAAAGGCATGAACATTGATTTCTCTCACTTCCGGTAATTTCTCCCCCCTCTCTCCTCCCCTCTTTTTCCATTCCCCATTCTCGTTCTTCTCTTAACCCTTTTCTCCTCCACACCTACCCATCTCCTCCCTCCGGTGCCCCCCTTCCCTTTCTTCCATGGCCCACTGGCTCCTATTATATTCCTCCTTCTTCTTCAGCCCTTACAACTACCGTCAGCCAGCTCCTCCCCACCTCCCCACTCACCCACTTCCCCCCTCACCCGTTCTCACTTCTCACCTCAACAGGCCAGGCAGCATCTATGGAAAAAAGTAAAGTCGACGATTTCGGCTGTAACCGTTTGGCAGGACGCCCAAAACATCGACCATAGATGCTGCCTGGCCTGCTGTGTTCCTCCAGCATTTTTGTGTGTGTCGCTCGGATTCCTAGCATCTGCAGATTTTCTCTTGTTTGTGATTTGACTAAAATTGCTCTCTTGGTCATCCGTCCACCTGGATTTTCTTTAAATTTCCCCTGCTTCCTCTCAACCTCTCCCCAAATAATCTCAACATTATTTAATGGTCCCCTTTGCCAGCCTGGTTTCATATTCCAAAAGCTTGGTTTTCACTTCCATTGCTTGCCTCCAATGTGGTCAATATGAGGGTTACCCTCCCTCCCAGAACTCCAGCCCACGGTGCCCATTTCCCAGAAGTGGAAGATCCCCATGCTGATTATTTGTAACGTGTCTGAGGGAAGGCGGGGAATGGCGACAGTGAGATCGGAATCACTGGACAGCACCTTTAGAACGTTACTGCCTCTACGCTCACGAGGTGTCTGGTTACATCATACTTCTGACTGCTTTACATGGCTGATAAAGTTGCCTCCCTTTTGATGATCCTTCATCTTTTGGCATCGCTAACCTTCTCAGTCCCTAAGAGATCAAGTATGGACATTTCATACTTGTGTATAAATTTCCTTACAACCTTGCCCTCTACCTCCACTCTCCTCCAGTCCAAAGACTCTTCGCCTTGGTGATGAGCCTCAACCCTTTTGTCCAAATATGGTGGTGAAACTGGGAAGACCCTTGCATGGAGAATGGAATGAAGAGAATCTTTCCACAGTTTAATTTGGTTGGCACTGTTCCATCTGTGGTGTCTTTAAAGTACTTTCAGCCTTGCAATCGCCAGGACCTTGTCAGAAGCACTGATACTATCTGCCATCACCTAACCACAGGTCAGAGTGGGACAAAGCCTTGTCTTTAGAGGAGATTGTGGAGTAGCCTCTCAGTATTTAGCCTTTCTTCATCCAGTGTACGTATGGGAAAATTTATAAACAGTTTTATGTCAAGCCTCTCTGTAGCCCTGCATCCATGGCCTGCACATCTATAAGAGTCCTGCTTGTATCTATAACATAACCATTGGCATCTGGTCTATACATGTCTGGCACAAAAATATCATTTTTCTTTGCCCAGTTGGAACGATGCCAACCAAAGCAAACCTCAAAAAAGATTCCCTTTACATGACTCTTCTCTGCATGGCCATGTTTGGACAGAGGGTGCTGAGGCTCATCTCTCTGGAGATGAATCTGTGCCGAGGGACTTGTTTAACCGCTCATGAATTCCTTTCTTCCCGTCAGTGCTAAGAGTCTTGTACCTAATTAGAGTTGCAGTAGCTTGGAGCTCTTTTCCAAAATTAAAACAGATGCTTTCTGTCTTTCAGTTTGTTAAGGGTGCAGACTAGTTTTAAGCCAAGTTATGGTTTTACTGAGAGGGAAAATACAGCTCCAGACTTCAATATGTCCACCCTCCTCTCTTCATACCCAAGTGAGGTGTGGTCCCTTCAATATCAATCCACTCATTCCTCATGGTAAAGTGGCACTTTGCTTATTGCTCTGCTTTGCCTCACCATCAGCACAGAATCCTGTTTCAGGGTTTCGAACTGAAACGGCAACAATTCCTCTCCCTCCACAGATGCTGCGATCCTCCAGCACATTGATTGTTGCTCCAGATTCTGGCGTCTGCAGTCTCTTGTGTCCTCATGTCTGTGCCGGCTGTTAAAGAGAGCTGGCTAATTAGGCCCTCTCCCCTCTTTCCCCCACCCCCCCCATGTGTATTTGCAATTAAGTGCTTATCCAAGTTTTTGTATAAACATAATTTTTGAATCTGTCTCTATCTCCTTTTAGGTGTCAAATTGGAGCCCAGAATTGTTTGGCAAAATGATGCTGGTCTTGCCCTCCCGCCCCGGCTCCCTCTCCCAATTGCCCTAATGTTCTCGACCTACTCTTCTCATATAATCATAGTTTTCAAATGTTGGTGAGATATTTGACTTACAGAGGAGACTGTGGCTGATCTCTGGTCGGTCTTTGCCTGCTATCTATCGGGTCCATTCCATCAGCAATCACTCCTTTCCATGACGACCACCAGACGTCTGTGACGTGGCAGCCTGCCACATGCTATGTACTCCTGTCATGGCACTGCCACATGCCCACTGCTGAAAATAACGTTTACCCTGACCCAGTCAGGAGCCAAGACCTCCCATCTGCTGATTATCAGACACTCCAAGGGAAGGTGATCGCATTGCGTGCTGCCAAGTGAGCAAAGGCACTAAACAGACTGGCTGGTCGCCACGGTGTTGTTGTCCTAGTCTGGGCCCAATTATCCACTCTCGGTTGGGGAAACTGCCAGGGCTGCACACCACTCTCAGCAGCTCTGCCATGATTCATTATTGTCGACAGATTCCCAAGAGCTCATGGCAAGGCAGAAGACCTGGAGCGTGCAAGTGGGCAGGCATGTTGGCGTAGTGGTTAGAGCAATGATTTACAGAGAGAGAGAGAGAGAAAGAGAGAATTGGAGTCAGACTGTTACTGGTACTGGGCAGCACACGAGTGTCCCCAGGCCTTGCTTTCTGATTCAGCCTGTTACCAGGACTGGCTTACTGATTCTGCCTTTTTGCAGGCCTCGCTTGCTGAGTCAGACTGTTACCAGACTTGGCATAGAGTGTCAACCTGTTACCTTGCCTGACTTCCTGAGTCAGCCTGTTATGAGGCCTGGCTTACTGAGTTAGACTGTTACCAGTCTGGGCTTACTGAGCCAGTCTGTTATGAGGCCTGGCTTACTGAGCCAGCCTGTTATCAGGCCTGGCCTACTGAATCAGACTGTTACCAGGCTGGGCTTACTGAGTCAGACCATAAAAAGGCCTGACTTACTAAATCAACCTGTTACAAGGCCTGGTTTACTGAGTCAACTTGTTACAAGGCCTGGTTTACTGAGTCAACTTGTTACAATGCCTGGCTTACTGAATTAGCCTGTTTCCAGGCCTGGCTTACTGAGTCAGCCTGTTACCATTCTTGCCTTACTGAGTCAGAATGTTACAAGGCCTAGGTGACTGATCCAGCCTGTTACCAGGCCTTCCTTACTGAGCCAACTTTTACCAGGCCTTGCTAAATGAGGCAGCCTTTTACCAGGCCTGGCTTACTGAGTTAGCCTGTTACCAGGCCTGGTCTACTGAATCAGACTGTTACCAGCCCTGTCATATAGTGTCAGCCTGCTACCAGGCCTGATTTCTTGAGTGAGCGTGTCATCAGCCATGACTTCCCAATTCATCCTGTTGCAGACCTGGCTTACTGATCCAGCCTCTTCACAGGCCTGGCTTACTGATTTGGATTGTTACCAGTCCTGTCTTACTGAGTCAGCCTGTTACCAGACGTGGCTTATTGAATCAGACTGTCACCAGGCCTGGCATATATATTGTCAGCCTGCTATCAGGCCTGACTTCCTGAGTCGGCCTGATACGAGGCCTGGCTTATGGAGTTGGCTAGTTACCAGTCCTGTCTTACTCTTTCAGCCCGTCACCAGGCCTGACTTTCTGAGTTAGCCTTTTATGAGCCTGGCTTACTGAGTCAGCCTGTAACAGGGCCTGGCTTACTGAGTCAGACTGTTACAAGGCCTGGCATTGCAGGGTACCACACACACATCATCCATTTCCTTATGATGTCTGGTTGCTTTATCTTTAGCAGAGGAGTGGGTTTGTAGGAGCAGCCGGGATCTTCCTGAATTGGTGTAGGTGTGTATGAGTGTCCCTGGTTTCTGTTTCCTAGGTGACGGGTGGGGGGGGCGGGAGGGTGCAGGTATGTGGCCTACCTCTGAGACTGTTCTCCTTTGCCTGAACATGGTAACCTTTTCTTCAAACATAAACGCCGAAGAACATGACACAGGAAGCCCCTTCAGCAGACAATGTCTGTGCCAAGCAAGCATCGACTCAGACCATGAGAGGCCTGCATCGGGCATTTTCATGCCTTACAAGGCGCAGATTGGAAGTGCCAAAAAAAAAATTCCAAATTAACCTGATGCCCTGCCTATCACACCTTCCTTCCTGTTCTCCCATGATCCACTCTCCTTTCCTATAAGATTCCTCCTGCTTCAGCCTTTTGCCTTTTCAACGTATTCCCCCCACCTTCCCACTTCATTGCCCTTCCCCACCCACCCTCCTTCCACCTTTCATCCTCATCTGGTCTCACCTATCACCTTCTATCCTGTGCTCCTTTCCCTCCCCCCCACCTTCCTCTCCCTTCCTTTCCGATCCCAATGAAGAGTCTCGACCCGAATCATTGACTCTCTATTCCTCTCTCCAGATGCTGCCTGGCAAAATGAGTTGCTCTGGCATTTTGTGTGTGTTCCTCTGGATTTCCTGCATCTGCACAATCTCTTGTGTTTATGTTAAACTGGCCGCCTCTCCCTTCCTGCTGATGCATAGCCACTCCATGTGTATTCATGGGCCTATCTAAAACTTTCTCGAACGCCACTTGCACATCTGTTCCCACTGCTATACCTGCTAGTGCCTTCCAGGAACCTACCCCTCTCGGTGTTTTCAGTAAAGCCTGACCCTCACATCCTTATCCTGGGCAAGCGCCCACACATGGGAGCATGCGAGTGCTCAGCCAGGATAGGTGGCTGTAGAGGTCGCGAGGGGAACTGGCCGGAATACATTTTACAGCCCCGTTCGCACAAGAAGCTGGATGAAGTCTAGGAGAGTCAATGCCAGGAGCGGCCAGACACACCACAGAGTGCAAAGTACCTGAAGAAACTTGGCTGGTTAGCAACCAACAGTTATGGAGGGTAAAAATGAAAGGTAGATGATCTTTTTTTTGAAGATTAGCTTTACTCGATACGTGTACACCGATACATACAGTGAACTGCGTCAGTCGTGTCGAATCGAGAGCTAGGCTGAGGAAGCATCGCTGCCCTTCTGACGCCTACATCACAAGCCCACAACTCACTAACCCTACCTGGATGCCTTAGGAATGTGGGAGGAAACCAGAGCACCTGGAGCAAACCCACTTGTCACAGGGGAACGGACAGAGAGCGGGGGTAATTGAACTTTGATCTACACACACAAAATGCTGGAGGCAGCACCTATGGAAAAGAGTACAGTCAATGTTTCGGGCTGAGACCCTTCGGCAGGACTGGAGAAAAAAAGCTGAGGGGTAGATTTAAAAGGTGAGGGGAGGGGAGAGAGAAACACCAGGTGATTGGTGATACTTGGAGGGGAAGGGATGAAGCAAAGAGCTGGGAGGTTGGTTGGTGAAAGAGACAGAAGGCCCTGGAGGAGAGAAAAGGGAGAGGAGCACCAGAGGGAAGCGATGGGCGGGGAAGGAGGTAAGGTGAGGGAGGGACAAAGGGGATGGGGAGCTTTGGGGAGATTATTTACAATCATGTGGTCAAAGCCAAAGCCAAAGTCAAAGTAAGTTTTTTGTCGAAGTACATATATGTCACTATATGACTAGAGATACGTTTTCTTGCAGACATTTACATGAAATTAAGAAATACTATAGAATTTATGAAAATTATACATAAAGATTGACAAACAACTAATATGCAAAATAAAACAAATTGTGCGAATAAAATGTGAATGACACTGAGACCAGAGTTGTTGAAAGTGAGTCTGTAGTTTATGGAATCAGTTCAGAGTTGATGTAAGTGAAGTTATCCATGCTGATTCAGGAGTCTGTTGGTTGGAGGGCGAGGATTACTGTTCCTGAACCTGATGGTGTGGGATGCAAGGATCTTGTACCTCCTGCCCTGTAGTGGCAAGAGCAGAGCACAGCCTGGATAGTGAGGTTCCTTGTTGATGGGTGATGCTTTCTTGTGTAAATTTCGCAGTGGTGGGAAGGGCTTTGCCTGTGATAGACTGGGCCGTATCCATCTGTGACCTTTTCTGCCCCAGGGCATTGGTGTTTCTATGCCAGGTAATGATGTAAACAGTCAGGATACTCTCCACTGTACATCTATAGAAGTTTGTTAAAGTTTTAGACAACATGCCAAATCTACACAAACTTTTAAGAAAGTAGGTGCTGTCGTGCATCACACGAGATGCGGAGGTCACTTTCCGCTCTAGTCCTCTTCTCAACCCTTCCTCGACACTGTTATTTGACTAGCTTTCCAACATTCCTTCTCGGATTTCATCCCATTAAACACCAGGTTTCCTGGCCTGAACCACAAAGTCCATTCTCCAACCCTCTTCTGGGACAAGTTTGGGACAGTAAGGTTTCTCACTCTACCCGACCTCTCAGTTATCAGTAGATTTGCCTAACCGTGTGCAGCCTGGTCTTCCATGTTCCCCGGCCCCTCGACTCTCCCCTTCACTGAACATGAACATAAAATGATGCTCCTCCTTCACTCTGTACAGTGACCATCGCCCCTCCTCCCCCCCCCCCACTCAGGAGCAGGATCTGAGTCACAGTGTTAGTATCAGGTCCTATCAGTCCCTTGGAACTCCCAAAGATCCCACGGGGCGACAGTAGCACTCTTCCCCGGCTACTGTTCATCCCTGAGACAGGTGGTCTGGTCCTTACTAGCCTTTTGTTTATGGGATCTTTCTGAGCACAAATTGGAAGCCTTGGCTTCGTGAGATGACATTTCATCGCTCGCTGTGTTGAAGTGTGACAGGGAGCATCACAAACAAAGGTGCTGTTTCCTGCCGGCAGGCACCTAATCCAGCCCCTCAGCAGCAATTCCTTCTCTCGCATTTTCCTACACCATACTGTACAAGGAGGCCATTCATCCCTTCGATTCAGTGTCAGCTCTCAGGGTGATCCGATGGCCACTGTTACTCTCATGGCTGATGTTCCCAGTCCTGCAGCGTACTCGAATCTGTGGAACGCATTGCCACAGATGGCTGTGGAGGCCAAGGCTTTGGGTATATTTAAAACAGACGTGATGGGTTCATGATTAGTCAGGGCGTCAAAGGTTACGAGAAGAAGGCAGGAGAATGGGGCTGAGAGGGATAACAAATCAGCCATGAGCAGGCTTGATGGGCCGAATGGCCTAATTCTGCTCCTGTGTTTTATGATCTAAGCTGTACAGCTCCTTTCTTTTCCTCTCCTTTTCACTCTCACCTCACCAAAAGTCCACCACAGCCCTACAATCCTCGGCAAACTGCATGTTCATCTCTTTATAGTCTTGATCATCCCTGAATTTACCCGTGCCTTCATGATGAGAACGTTTTCAACAGCACGTACTCAAGCTCTGACATTCTATCTCTGAGCAGTTCCTTTCTTGTCTCTTGCAGACCTCAGTTCCTTGATCATCTGACCTAATGCTTTCATCTTGGTATCATGCTCGTTGGAAAGATCAAACCGAAGATCTGCGGCGTTAGACAGAAATGGAAGATATAAACACAAATGTTTCTGCGGACGCTGGTAGTCTAGAGCAGCAAATGCAAAATGCTGGAGGAACTCAGCAGTCCAGGCAGCAGACCCCACCTTCCTATTCTGGCTTCTGCCACTTTCATTTCTAGTCCTGGTGAAGGGTCTCTGCTGGACGTACCAGCTGCTTATTCCCCTCCATAGATGCTGCTTGACCTGCTGACTTCCTCCAGCATTTTGTGTGTGCTGACTTGGAATGAAATTTGTTTGCCAGAGCACCAGTGGTTTGTAGAATGGTCATGTATCGCCACCTTGTGGCTATGCTCTGTTACTGTAACAGGAAGTGACCACGTTCTCTGCTGCATCTTCTGGTCAATACGTGATTTTCATTTCCATTGTGGGTATGATAAGCACAGGATGAAGCAAAGCACTGTGGGAAAAGTGATTGACAAGTTGTACAAAGCAAAATCCCACAGTCACTCAATCGTAAATGTGTCACCCATTGCTTTAAAACGCCTCCAATCAACTGCGGTTCAATTTCCGCTGCAGTCTGTAAGGAGTTTGTACGTTCTCCCCATGATGGCATGGGTTTCCTTCGGGTGCTCCAGTTTCCTCCCACATTGTGACGTTGTGGGCACACAAAATTGCCACCAGCAGCGTAGTGACTCTTGTGGGCTGCCCCACCGGCACATCCTCGGACAGTGCTGGTCATTGATGTAAACGGCACAGTTCCTGCCTGCTTTGAGGTCTCAACAGACACGTGGCAAATTAAACTAATCTTTCTTTCTAAGCCGAGTCTACAGTTCCCTGTGAGTCTACTAGAGAAGTCGAAGCCCAAAGTCTGCAGGCCTGAGTCCAAGGCTGGAGGCCGATCCTGAGGCTAAAGGACTTTGAGTGTGTGTGGGAGGGATGAAAGGGGTTTGTTTTGCTGTTGTTGTTTTGTTGTTTGTTGTGTTGTGTGTGGCTCTGCTGAGCATTCCGTGCATGATGTGTGGCAACACTCACCGGCTGCCCCCAGCACATGCTTGGGTTTATTAATCGTTAATGTGAATTATGTATTTTAACTTTGTGTTTCAATGTGCAGGTGGTAAATAACCTTGTTTGTTGAATCTTAATTCTCCTTTCCAGCTGCCACTGTTTTTGGTATTTTGGTTTGGATTAAGATGCTGTGGGGGAGGAGGAATATTTGTCTGCTCTTTCGGACAGACCCAGGGGGTGGTTAATGTCTATCCAGTGGACATGTCAAATGAAAGTGCTTCATGAGTGTCCCCTCTGGATTCTGTGCTCAGGGATGGGGAGAATAGCACGAGCCGGTCACCATTTGACTGGGAAAGGAGAGAGATAACCGCTGAACTCCGGTGGTACACGTCATCACAGGGTGTTAGTCCTTCACCGGCACAGCGCCCTACTCCAATCGACACCCCAAGATATCCTGGATACTCCCTCTATAACAACCACTGCCTCGAGGCAAGTAGGAGGAAACAAAGGGAGATGGTCAGGCTTTCGTTTCTCTCCCACCCTTGGAAGCTGGGCCACTTGTGACACTGAGTGAGAGTTTGCCTGACAGGCCCTCGGCTTCAGGAGGTGATGGCAGTGAACTCGAGGGAGAAACCAACACTCAGCCGAAGAGAGAGACAGACACTCACAGTCCGAGGGAGGGACGGGCACTCAGAGACCGAGGGAGAGACAGACACTCACAGACCGAGGGAGTGACAGACACTCACAGAGCGAGGGTGTCATGAGGTGGTGGCTGGGAATGGACCCAAGTGCAAGACACAGACACTGAAGTACTAGGGACAGGACTAGGATACAGGGCGATGGCAAGGAAATGGACGGGAAAACCAGGAACCTGGAACAGGACTGAACAAGAGAGCTAGGGGCCCGGGCTTGGACTCCGAGCCAGAGACTGGACAAGGACCCAGTCAGGTTTGAGGCTAGAGGCTAGAGACTTGGCTTGGCAAGAGGCTAGAGACTAGAGGCTAGAGGTTAGAGGCTAGAGGCTAGAGGCTAGGCAGGAGGCAGGATGGACTCCGAGCCAGAGACTGGACAAGGACCCAGTACCTCGGTCTTGCCTCTGGCTCGGACCCCAGATCTAGGCAAGGATGAGGCTTAGCAGGCAGGCACGACAAGGATTGAGTCTTCAGGCTAGAGGCTAGGCAAGAGACTAGAGGCGAGGTGAGGCTGGAGGCTGGAGGCTTGAGACTAGAGGTGAGGCGAGGCTGGAGGCTGGAGGCTTGAGACTAGAGTCGAGGCTGGAGGCAGGAGGCAAGGCTGGAGGCAGGAGGCAGGAGACTTGAGGCAGGAGACGAGGTGAATTGAGGCTGGAGGCTGGAGGCAGGAGACGAGGTGAAGCGAGGCTGGAGGCTGCAGGGAGGAGACGAGGCGAAGCGAGGCTGGAGGCTGGAGACGAGGCGAAGCGAGGCTGGAGGCGGGAGATGAGGCAAAGCGAGGCTAGAGGCAGGAGGCAGGAGACAAGGCAAAGCGAGGCTGGAGATGAGGCGAAGCGAGGCTGGAGGCTGGAGGCAGGAGACTTGAGGCGAAGCGAGGCTGGAGGCAGGAGACTTGAGGCGAAGCGAGGCTGGAGGCAGGAGACTTGAGGCAAGGCTGGAGGCAGGAGACTTGAGGCAAGGCGAGACTGGAGGCAGCAGACTTGAGGTGAGGTGAGGGTGGAGGCTGGCGAGGCTTAGCAGGATCCTCCTGGGCAGGGCGCGGATCTCCTGGGCAGGGCGCGGATCACCAACCGACAGAGGCAAGGAACAGGAAGGGACAGAACCAACTCCAGGTAACGGCAAGAGGGCCTGGCTTACCTGGGCAGAGGCAAGGGACAGGAAGGGAGCTAGGTACAGGGTGGCTCCAGGACAAGACTGCAGGTGAGACAAGGCGAGAGTTACCGGCAAGACAAGGCAGGGCTTCAGGCAATGCAAGGTGAGACGAGAACTTCAGGCGAGGCGAGAGTTACTGGCAAGTTAAGGCAGGGCTTCAGGCGAGGAAACAGAAGGTAGAGCAAAGGATACGAGGAGTAAGGACAAGAACAATCCAGCAGCCACGCCCTGGTTTCTGGAGGTATTTATGCAGCCAGACCCAACGAGCATCAGCTACCTCAATTAGAGCTCAACAAGAACAGAAACAGGGTAGATAGGAAAACCTGGAGCAAGGGTCGATGGACCTGACCGTGAACTGGAATACGGACTTCACGGGTTGGACTATGACAGTACCCCCACCCTCTACGGGAGCCTCCGGGCGACCAAACAGGGTATCCAGACTATGGACGACCCGGGCGGGTGGGAGGGTATGTAACAGAATGAAACCTCGGGTGGCAAGAGGAAAACGACAGTGTCTGTGTCGCTGGGTCCACGGTTGGCTGGATCGTTCTGTCATAAGGCGGTGGCTGGGAACGGACCCAAGTGCAAGACACAGACACTGAAGTACTAGGGACAGGATTAGGATACAGGGCGATGGCAAGGATATGGGCAGGAAAACCAGGAACCTGGAACAGTACTGAACAAGAGAGCTAGGAGCCCGGGCTTGGACTCCGAGCCAGAGACTGGACAAGGATCCAGTACCTGGGTCTTGCCTCTGGATTGGACCCCAAAACTAGGCAAGGCTGAAGCTTGACAGGCAGGCAGGACGAGGCTGGAGTCTTCAGGCTAGAGGCTAGGCAAGAGACGAGGCAAGGCTGGAGGCTGGAGGCTGGAGGCTTGGCAGGAGGCAGGAGTCATGACTTGTGGCGAGGCGAGGCTTGGCAGGAGGCAGGAGACTTGTGACTTGAGGCTGGAGGCAGGAGACGAGGCGAGGCTGGAGGCTGGAGACAGGAGACTTGAGGCTGGAGGCAGGAGGCTGGAGGCTGGAGGCAGGAGACTTGAGGCAAGGCGAGGCTGGAGGTAGGAGACTTGAGGCGAGGCTGGAGGCTGGAGGCAGGAGACTTGAGGCGAGGCTGGAGGCTGGAGGCAGGAGACTTGAGGCGAGGCTTGGCAGGCTCCTCCTGGGCAGGGTGCGGATCTCCTGGGCAGGGCGTGGATATCCTGGGCAGGGCGCGGATCACCAACCGACAGAGGCAAGGGACAGGAAGGGACAGAACCAACCCCAGGTAACGGCAAGAGGGCCTGGCTTACCTGGGCAGAGGCAAGGGACAGGAAGGGAGCTAGGTACAGGGTGGCTCCAGGACAAGACTGCAGGCGAGACAAGGTGAGAGTTACCGGCAAGACAAGGCAGGGCTTCAGGCGAGGAAACAGAAGGCAGAGGAAGGGATACAAGGAGTAAGGACAAGAACAATCCAGCAGCCACACCCTGGTCTCTGAAGGTATTTGTGCAGCCAGCCCCAACGAGCATCAGCTACCTCAATTAGAGTTCAACAAGAACAGAAACAGGGTAGATAGGAAAACCTGGAGCAAGGGTTGATGGACTGGACCGTGAACCGGAATGCAGACTTCACGGACCGGACTATGACAGAGGGAGAGACAACACTCACAGACTGAGGGAGAGACAGACACTCACAGACTGAGGGAGGAACAACACTCACAGACTGAGGGAGTGACTACACTCACAGTCTGAGGGAGAGACAACACTCAGAGACCGAGTGAGAGAAAGGCACTCACAGACTGAGGGAGGAACAACACTCACAGACTGAGGGAGTGACTACACTCACAGTCTGAGGGAGAGACAACACTCAGAGACCGAGTGAGAGAAAGGCACTCACAGACTGAGGGAGAGACAACACTCACTGACTGAAGGAGAGACAGACATTCTCAGACTGAGGGAGAGACAGACACTCACAGACCGAGGGAGAGACAGACAGTCACAGACCGAGGGAGAGACAGACAGTCAGAGACTGAGGGAGAGACAGCACTCACGGACCGAGGGAGGGACAGACACTCACAGACTGAGGAAGAGAGAGACAGTCAGAGACCGAGGGAGAGACAGCACTCATGGACCGAGGGAGGGACAACAGTCACAGACCGAGGGAGAGACAGACACTCACAGACTGAGGAAGAGAGAGACAGTCAGAGACCAAGGGAGAGACAGCACTCACAAACCGAGAGACAGCACTCACAAACCGAGAAAGAGACAGCACTCACCGACCGAGTGAGGGACAACAGTCACAGACTGAGGGGGAGACCAAAACTGACAGACCATTGGAAAGCCTATGGCTGGCTCGCGACTGGTAATCCTAATGCGGGAATTGTTCCCGTATTCCAGCCTTTGGGTGACTGAAGGCTTTATGAAGTTCTTGCACTTGTCTGTTCAGGGTGCTGAGCTGATGGAGGTCAGTGGCAGTACAATGGGCAGTGCTAGTTGGACAGCTATGCTTCTGAAAATTGGGATGGCTGAGTTGTAGATGCGAGCTTCAGAATTCATGTCTGGCAGTCTGTTCATCGCTCCTGGGGTACCTCTGGCTTGCCTTCCAAAGGAAATCCTCGGCAGCATCAAGTGCAAGGAGCCGATCCTGCCAACAGGAAATCAGTTCATCAAAATATAGGCTGTCACTAGGTCTTAAAGAGTTAGCGTGCATTATACTCACAGGGCAGCGGTATGCACAGACAGGGGATTCACAGGCAGGTGATTCACCGACAGGAGATTCACAGACAGGTGGTTCACAGACAGGAGATTCACAGGAGATTCACAGACAGGTGATTCACAGACAGGAGATTCATAGACAGGTGATTCACAGGAGATTCACAGACAGGAGATTCACAGACAGGTGATTCACAGACAGGAGATTCACAGGAGATTCACTGACAGGAGATTCACAGATAGATGATTCACAGACGGGAGATTCACTGACAGGAGATTCACCGATAGGTGATTCAGTGACAGCTGATTGAGTGATAGGTGATTCATCATACTCACAGGT